>NW_026057578.1:5743718-5886982 GCF_023721935.1 Panthera uncia | reverse complement strand
AAGCAGAACCCCGGCCCCCAGCCAAGCTGGCCGCTATGATCCCAACCCTCTCTCGATCGGGAGGGGGTTCTAGCGGGGGGGGGGGGGGCGGACTGTCACCGGGGCCGTGGGTGGGACGCGGTCAGAGTCCTGTGGGTGCAAGCAACAGAGGCTGACTCTGGCTAACGGAAGAAGAGACATGGGGAAGCCACAAGATTGTGTAGAATGAATGATCGAATGAGTGAATGAATGAATATGATGTCTCCGTGGGGCCAGCTGTTTGAGGATTTCCATGGTTGTCCTGGTGAGCAGTCACCACCCAGCGAGCTCTTTGAAACTCACTTTACCCTCTTAATTACAGCATGTGGTTGTGGCCTCAGAGTCACTCACAGGTGCGCACAATAAGGACGACAGTGTTCACTGCCCTTAGAGAACTTTCCATCAGATGCCTTCAGGGGTCATCGTGAAGGCCTATAAAATCTCCCAGAAAGGCACAGGAAGTGCTGTTGCCACACCACGACCCCCGTCCAGAGCAGAAACACGGCCTCCAGCCAAGCTGGCCTGTATGATCTCCGCCTTGGTCTCGGGGTGCCTTATCTGGGAGCAGTTAGGTCCATACCACGACTTAATGCTTCATACGAGGATCCCGGCATGGTATCATCCCCCCCTGAGAAGTGGGGGTGGGGAGTGTGACCCCAAAAGATTCCCAAGGCATTTCCCAAGGCTCCCAAGGGAACCCTCAACATTTGCTCTGGCTTAGCAACGCTTTCCCTGTAACCACCTCAAGAACTTCAGGACTTGATGACATTTTGCCCACAACTTTTAAAACGTGCTTACTTTAAAAAAAAAAAAAAAATCTCCCCAGCATGCGCTGGTGACGGGGCTGAGCTCAGGTACAATCGTATCGCCTTGGGGAAGGTGGTTTTCTTCGTTTCTCCAAATTTCTAGGTCCCCTTGGGTCGTTTCAATAGAACGCGGGATCAGGATGATTTTCTTTCTACTAGAGACAGATGAAAATGCAAACATTTGAAGATCGTGCCGGCATCGCCGACGTCAGAGACCTCTGCTAATCATTCTCCAGTTACCATCTCCAAATACCAACTTTGCCCACAGAGGAAGACCCCTTCTCTCAACAGACAACAATTCTTGGACCACGTTGAAATCAAAACTCCAGCAGATTTGAGCTTGTCCCGGGCAGAAGCAGTCAGGAAGCGGTTTCCATGGGTACAGATTTTGACATTATCAACCGCAAACGTTCAGCATCCCAAGATGACAAAACTCTAGCAACTTCAAAGCTGTGAAGGATAGCTTCAGGGCAAATTTTAATTAAAAGTAGATAGCATATATGAAAAGCATCTAATTTGTACTCCATAAAAGAGTTTGGGAAGCATAGCTCCAGACCCTCAGGACGGGGGCTGTAACAATTATGCTGTAACTTTTCACAGCACGATCACAACATGTTAATTTGTTAATGAGTCAGTCAGAGCAGAAGACAGAGCTCCTGACGGGGAGGAAAACATACGGATTGCATTTACATTTCTATTTTTAAATAAATTAAATGTTTCAAGTCAAACTAAAACTTCACGTGAAAGTTTTGGATTTCTCCTGATTTTTTTTTTTTCTTCTTTAACTCAGATTGCCTGGTGAGCTGGGAGTATTAAGATTCTTGGGATTTCTTGGAGAGCACTAAGTGATTTCTTTATTTGAAGGCGGCTGCAATTATATACGTGCTAAACGCAGCCATTTAGAGGCGATGAAAAGTGGCCTTTTTTTTCCCCCCCTCTTTTCCTTTCTGGCCCTTCTAGTAAACTTGGACTCAGGCAGGACTTAGCGGAGGCAGGAGAGTGACAGTAGGGCTTCTGAGACGTTTCCTCGCTGGTGACTCTATTTCTCGATGTAATAAAAAGAAAGAAAATGGAAGGAGGGAGGAAGGTAGCGTGAGGCGTGTTGGACCTTGGAGGTTGTTCACTCTCAGGGTCCTGCCAATGCCTCCTTCCGTTCTGCACCCAAGGTGCCGGCTTCCCTCGTCCTATCCCGACCCTGGACCATGCAGCCCGAGCTTGCCAATCTCAAACTCAGTGCATCCGGTAAGTATCCACCTGACACAGGGAAGTGTGGAGAGGACACTCAGAGTGCAGCTTTGTGGCTGGAACAGATCACAATGAGATCATTGAACTTCTGCAGATTTTACAAAAACGCGCCCATGCGAAGCCATTGCAGGGCCCCAGCCCAGCACCTTGGGCGGTTTTGGGGGTGGGGGGGTCTCTGCAGGCGAGAGGCCATGAGCTTGCCGTTGACCCACCTCCTCCTGTGCCGTCTCGTTGCTCTTCACCAGACCCGAGGAGACAGACACAATTATTGGTCCGTATTGTAGAGAGGAGGAAATTGAGGCACAGAGCAGGTAGCTAACTTGAATAGGGTCACACAGCTGATGCCTAACATGCAGGGCTGAGATCTGCGTTGAGGTCGGATCCTGTGTTTTCACCTCCGCTGGCCACTGTCCCTCCAGGGAGGGATCTCCGTGCGCCCTTTCTTCCGAAAACACTCACTAAACCGCACGCAGCCTTGGGAAGGAGTTGCCGTGATCATCAACCTGTTTTCACCTGCTCAGAGTTCACGGGGCAAGTAAGCGGTGGGGCCCAGGGTTGGTCTGTCTGTCTGCCTGCGAGCCCCAGTTCAGACGTTCTGCTGGGAGCTAGTGAGGTTCCCCTGACGCGCTGACCCCGGCTTAGATGCTGGAGATCCTGCCGTGGGGACACGGCGGCTGTCCACCGAAAGCCCACGGTCCAGAGGGGAGAGACACGTGAGCAGAATGGTACATGTCTGCGGTGTCGTGGCTAACATGAGGGTCCACGGGAGGAATCGGCCCACGCTGCCTCGGAGGCTGGGGGGAGTGGAGGGAGCAGGTGGGCTCCAGGGAGGAGGTGTCATGCAACCGGAGTTTGAGAGAGGGATGTGGGCGGAGGGTTGGGAAAAGTAAACACGGGAGCCAGGAACTGATATGTATTCAGTTGTTGATGCATCCGAAAGAGGGGGATCCATGAGGGTGGTTCCACTTGCGAGTGGTCAAAATCCACCCCTAAAGAGCTGCAGGAGAAAGGGACTGGACTGGCTTGTGTCACTGGAGGGGCCCTGGGACCCGCTCACGAGGTACAAGGACAAGCTGAAGGAATCGGGGCCCCTGGGAGGGAGCGGGGGGTTCCCCGCCCCGTGACTCTCCCTCCAGCCTCCTATCTCCATCTCTGCCGGTCTCGACCTGCTGTGCGTCTCTGCCTCATTCTTGCCTCCAGCAAGAGGGACTTCCTTCAGTGAAGAACACGGCTGCCCACAGTTCCAGCTTGCCTGCTCCAATGCCAACAGATTTTGTTCTCCCAGCAAGTGCCTATCAGTCCCAGAGAAGGTCTCATTGGACCAGCTTGGGTTCCATGGCAACCCCTTGGACCTAATGGAGAGCCATAGGCTATTATGATTGGCCATCCTGAATCTCGGGAACGGTCCCTAAGACCAGAGGGCAGTGACCAGCGATGGAGAAGAGAAGAGTTTGCTAAACTGGCTAGATAAATAAATAGATACAATTAGATTTACTTGTCTACCTACCTACCAGTCAACCCAGTCCACCGGGTACACCAGGAGACTCGCCACCTTGGTTCACAGGAAATTTACAATAGAGCTTGAGAGACAAGCGATCATTAGTTATTTAGAATGACCTTCAACCTTGGATTCAGCAATGGAGTCTTAGGTGCGATACCAAAGGCATGAACAACAAAATAAAAATAGGTAAATTGGATTTACCAAAATCGAAAAGTTTTGTGCATCAAGGGACAATATCAAGGAACCGAAACAGGGTACACCGTGGGAGAAAATATTTACAAAGCAAGTATCTGGTGAGGGTTTTATACCCAGACTATATAAAGACTTCCGACAACACAATAACAAAAAAGCCGATTAGAAAATGGGCGAAGGATGTAATAGACACGTCTCCAAAGAGGATGTACAAAGGGCCAGGAGGTACCTGAAAATAGTGTCAATGTCGTTAGTCATTAGGGAAATGCAGATCGAAACCAAAATGAGACACCATTTCATCCCACTAAGATGACGATAATAATAAGCCTTTAGAGAGAAAGACGACAAGTGTTGATGAGGATGGGAAGAAACAGGGACTTTGAGACATTGCTGCTAGGAACGTGAAATGGTGCAGCCACTGCAGAAACCAGTTTGGCATTTCCTCAAGAAGTTAAGCGTATGAGTGACCATATGACCCAGCAGTTCTAGGTAGATATGTGCCCCCACCCCCGAAAGCAGGGGCTCAAACAAACACCTCTACATCAATATTCGTTGTAGCACTACTCACGGTAGCCGAAAGGTAGAAACAGCCCATCAACAGATCTGTTCATCTGTTCATCCATCAACAGATGAACGAAGGAGCAAAATACGGTGTATACATCGAGTATTATTTAGCCGTTAAAAGGGAGAAGTTTTGACACAATGCAACTGGATTCTGAAACCATTATGCCGAATGAAATAAACCAGACACAAAGGACCAACGTTGTACGATTCCGCTGATAGGAAACATCTACAGCAGGCAAATTTATAGAGAGGAAAGGGGGATTCCAGTTAGTAATGGCTGGGGGAGGAGAAGAAGGGGATTTATTGCTTCCTGGGCACGGAGTGTCTGTTTGGGGTGATGAAAAGGTTTTGAAAATCGTCAGTGGTGACGGTTGCACAACGTCGCAACTTTAATCGATGACCCTGAATTAAACGGCAAATTTTATTTGTTGTATTTGTGTGTATTTTGCCACAAAGACATTTTTTTTAATATGATCTCTAAAAGTCGTACCAAAGGATCCAGTCCTATCGCAGGTTCCAAAGCCCCAAGGACTGTTCCTGGAGGGAGCCTCTCCGGTTACTTGCTTTTCCTCTCTCCGAGGAGTGCGTCGTATTGGTCTGACGACCTCTAGCCCACAGTGAGTCACAGAAGAAAATCCAAACATAAACACACATGCGAGCGTTGGTTTTGCCCATGCTGTCTCTGACGGCTGGAGCTGCGGTTGACCTAGCAGGAATGAAAAGAAAAAGATCTCTTGGACTAAATTCTCTCGAGGAGAGGAAAGCTGCACGGGGCTGGGGGTCTGGTGTGGCTCAGCCTGACAGTCTCTCGGCCAATTCCCAGTTTCTTCTATGGCGGCAGAAGGCAGACCCCAGACGCGACTTCCTATTCCAGTTTTTGGCACAAGGGCTTTTGTTGCTGCCTTGTTTATTTATTATTATTTTATTAATGTTTTATTTATTTTTGATAGAGAGACACAGAGCATGAGCGGGGGAGGGGCAGAGAGAGAGGGAGACAGAATCGGAAGCAGGCTCCAGGCTCTGAGGCATCAGCACAGAGCTCGACGCGGGGCTCGAACTCACGGACCGTGAGATCGTGACCTGAGCTGAAGTCGGACGCTTAACCGACTGAGCCCCCCAGGCACCCCACTGCATTGTTTATTGAAAAACAAAAGCCCAGGTGTCAGATAGCAAAAGTTTGAATAAGAGAATCAAGTCCCAGCCGTGTAACGAGATGCTATGCAGCCACAAAACATGATGTCGTGAAACCCGTACAAATGGCCAGTACGCTGATGTCTGGTCACCATGCCAAGCGCTGTATAGGCTTTATTCTATTTAATGCGCCCAGCCGCGCGGTGGTGAAGGTAAGACCTATAGCCCCATATGCAGATGAGCAGACTGAGGTGCAGAGAGATTCCTTAACTCTTTCAGGGTCACGCAGCCCGTCTGTCAGTCCGAGGACACGAATCCCCGTCTGTCTGCTTCCAAATCTGCCGCTCCTAACACCTGCTCTGTGTTCCTCAGAAACGTATCAGCCGAGCTGGGAAGATGCTCACCATAGATGTAGTGGACAAGTTGGAAACATCGTCTGTTTCTGCAAGAAATTCAGTCGTGGATCGACAGACAGAATAAAACACACGAGGATACAATCCAAGAGTTCCATATCGGTTGTGCCTTGGGGATAGAATCGGGGCTGACTTGTGTTTTCCCCTTCGTGCTTACGTGTGTCATCGAATTGTTCTCTTTCCGCGTTGCCCGATGCGGTAGCAACCGGCCAGCTGTGGGGGTTCGGATGTTAATTAACTGTGATCTGCGCGGGTCACATTTCCAGGGCTTAGTTGCCACCGTGGCAAGTGGTTCTGGTGTTGGAAATGCCAGACGTTTCCGTCATCCGGGGACGTTCTGACGGGCCTGATCCACAGTGATCATGGGTTTCTTAGACGATTAAAATGGTTTTCAATACAGCTTGAGGCAGGAGAAGAGAAGGCTGTTTAAGGCTCGGTTTGCCCCAGGCCGACCCCGATTGAGGCTGGAAGGCAGATCGGGGAGGCTCCTGCCCGTGTGCGCAAAGGTCTCGGGGAAGAAACTATCATAGAACAGGTGGGGATGGGCCGGCTCCCGTCACGCTCCTGGATGGCTGCAGGCCTACTGGGCGTCTCTTCCCGACGCCGTGACCCCCAGAGGCCCGGTGAGGCTGCTGCTCGTGACATGTCTGCTTTTAAGAGCAACAGAAGGTGTCCCAGGAGCCTTCAGGCAGCCTCCCTGTCACGCTTTGCTGGCCAGAATGGTGTCGAATGCCTGTGCCCGAGGAGATCGCTGCTGAAAGGAATGGGGTTTAGACAACTGGCTTAGACTGAGCAGAGTCGGGGTTGCCTCTCCTGAGGGGCAGATGAGACAGGGGAGTGTGAATGGTCACTGAATAACCAACGGTGTCTGCTCCAGATCGCAAGTACCAGAAAACTTGCAGAAGCTCAACAATGGCTGGTGCGTCCTGGGTGTCTGTTTTCTTAGAGCAGCCAGGATCTCGGTTTACAAAATGGCTGCAGACGTTCTGCTGTCGCACCCTCATCACCGTCCAGTGGAAGCGAGAACTGTTCGCTTCTGCAAACATCTCTACATGCGTTAGACTCTCATTCGACTCCCTGGGTGCTTGGGTGACTCTGGACCAATGACAGAACTCTCAAATTACCCTCAAAGCAATGAGCTAAGAAGCAGGGAAGGGCAACCCAAGGGTACTGGCCGCACTCTTTTCTAGAAGCAGCAAGGGATAGACGAGGGGCAGCTGGTGACAGATTTCCACTACAAGCCAGCAACTCAGCACGATCAGGTGAGGCAAAGTCTTGGAGACCACCTCGTTCCCTTTCCTGAGAGTGGGGTCCCCCTCTGGGTGTGGACAGACCCAGCCAGCTACAGGGGACAGTGACAGTGGAGACAGTGAGTAAAGAAATGGTCGTGCTTTATTTCTAAATTGCACCAAGGTAGACCCTTTCCAGAAGTTACCTGAGCGACGAGAGAAGAAAAGAATGTCTTTCAGAGCGCTGCCTCTCTGTGAAAGGGCCCATTTCTCTGAGTGTTTGGCTAACCTTTCCTTTAATCAGGAAATCGCAATGGGATTACCAATTTTCTGCAAAGAAAGTCTTTGGGTGACCTTCTCGGGGAACGAATTTGAGTGGCACCATATGCAAGGTGCATTATCTTTTGCCTTAATGGATTATGCATGCCTAAAAAGAGATCTCTCCACATCCGTCTATATCCTTCTATATCCTGCTATAGATAGATAGATAGATAGATCGCCGCTCAGCTTCTGTTTCTCTCTGTTTATCAGTTTAGTTCCATTTCGTAAATCCCTCCATCCATTCACCTGTCCATTCGTCCATCCAACCATCCACCCCTCCCTCCCTCCCTCCATCTACATGTTCTGTTTGTTTATTACCCCTTCATGGATTTTCACCTAATTTGGAGGTCTTTGGGGGGGATGGCTGACTTGCTCCCCACCCCGCATCACCCTCAGCAGACACTGATTCCTGATGCTTCACAGTGAAATCTGAGACCGGACTGTGAATCATTTATCCGACCAATATTTATCGAGCACATACCGGCGGCTGCCTACTCAACCCGATACTCCCCTTATCACTTTAATACCCCTTAGCTTGTCCAGGAACCACACTTTGGGAAGGTGATCACGTCCCCAGCTCGAGAGTCTGTCCCAACTGTTCTAAGCCAACCATGACCCCATTCTTTTGGCCAGCCATCGCCCTAGCCACGCGTACTTACCTAGTTCTGACCGATGAACTGCTTGAGGGCTTCTGGGGAAGGTTCCCTTGCTCTTCAAAAGGAGGAGCCGGAAGAGTCCGCTAGAAGTTACCGGATTTGCCAGTGCTGTCTGGGGCCGCAGCAGCCTCCGTGCTGTCAGCGTACGACCTGATGAGGGGCTCGTGCCCGTGAACCGTGAGATCATGACCTGAGCCGAAGTCAAGAGCCGGACGCTTCAGTGACTGAGCCACCCGGGGGCTTCCTTCCGAAAAGCTCTTGTTAAGTTGGGATCTGTGTTACAACCGACGGCATCCTAGAATCAAGGACATACAACAGTTAGAGCTCTTTTAAGATACGTTTAATCAGAATTTATGGGACACGTTTTATCTTCATATAAAGCGTTCTGTTTGAGGGAAGCAGGTACGTAAAAGCAGGCTCCTTCGCCGCAGCGTCCCCGCTGAGAAGAGAGAAGTGGAAAGAAGGGGTGTCCGCGGAGCTCCTGCTCTGTGTCAGGCTCAGGGCCAGGACCCGAGGTGTCACGGAGCCCTCAGGTGACTCACGAGCGGCCGGTCCAACGTACGGCTGAGGGGTCCGGGGCTCGGAGTGGGGTAGGGCCGGGCCAAGGTCAGGCCAGGGGCACAGCAGCGTCCTCAGCCCTGTGTGCCTGCAGCAGAGTTTCTCAGCTGTGATGCTGTTGACACGGGGGCCGGGCCATCCTCCGTGGTGGGGCCCGTCCAGCGCACTGCACGATGTTTGAAAGCACCCTTGGTCTCTACCCAGGGAGCACCCTGCCTCCAGTTGTAACAACCCACATGGCTCCAGATATTGATAAATGCTCCCTGGGAAGGAGGAGGAGGGGGAGGAGGGGGAGGAGGAGGGGGAGAGGGGGAAGGGAGGGGGAGGGGAGGAGGAGGAAGATGAAGAGGGGGAGGACGGGGGGAAAGAGCAAAATCTCCCTGGCTGGGAACCCCTGGTCTACACCACACCCAGAAGACAATGAGAGAGAGCCCCTCACCCCAAAATGTTCCCTCCCCCTGTTCCGGGTACCACGGAGGCAGACTTTTTGAATGCGGGAGGCACACCTTTGCCCCACCCCGGCGTCCAGCACGGTGCTTTAGAGAGCAGGTACTCTAATAAACCTGAAAAAAAAAAAAGAATAGAAAACCAATGTTTGTATTTTTTTTTAAATTTTTTTTAACGTTTATTTATTTTTGAGACAGAGAGAGACAGAGCATGAACGGGGGAGGGTCAGAGAGAGGGAGACACAGCATCTGAAACAGGCTCCAGGCTCTGAGCCGTCAGCACAGAGCCCGACGTGGGGCTCGAACTCACGGACCGCGAGATCGTGACCTGAGCCGAAGTCGGACGCTTAACCGACCGAGCCACCCAGGCGCCCCCCAATGTTTGTATTTTAACACACCAGCAGGAGCGATGGAACTGTGACGGATGGGAGTGGAGCCGCGGAATGATCTCTGAGTTTCTTGGAGCTGCCGTAACAAAGGACTGAGTGGCTCTGGCGACAGGCGTCTGTTGTCTCCCGGCTCTGGGGGCTGCCGAGTCCGAGATCAAGTGCCGGCAGGGCCGGGCTCGGCCATGAAGGAGCTAGGGAAGGAGTGGCTCCAGGCCTCCCTCCCAGCTTCCCGCCGTTCCTTGCTTGTGGCGACATCACTCCTGCCTTCACCAGGCGTCCTCCTGTGTCCAACTCCCCCCTTTCTAGAAGGACACCAGTCCCACTGGATGAGGCTTCCACCGTCCGCGGCCGTGACGTCCGCTTCACGGAACGAATTACATCCGCAACAACCCTATTTCCAAAGGAGGTCCCATCTGGGGGGCTGACGTTAGGATTTCAACAGGTGAATTTGGGGAGGGACCTCAGCTCAACCCAGGACAGATGTCTGGTGCTGGAGGCCATGAACACGTGAGCTACGTGGGCACACGGCACTGGCCGCCCCTGGCCTCTCATTTCGCCCCCAAGACCCCCCATGTCTGGAACTATGATTTCCATTGACCAAGGACTCACTGAGCTGAGTCAACGGGGGCTCAGAGGGGAGGAACTGCTTGTTCAGGGGTTGTACGTTACTGAAGGGCGTGCTGTGCCTCAGTTTCCCCATCTGTAAAGGGAAGACGACAGTTGTACCCAGAATACTTGCAGGGCCGTTTATGGGACTGAGCGGACGAAGATCTGCCGCTCCCTTAGGTCTCAATCTGGTCCGAGGTAGTCCCTCGTTACATGACAAATACATGTATGTCCCCGAGCAAAGGGTCGATCTGAGAAGGTCACAGTAGTGGTAACGGCCGGGCGGCAGCCTGGAGGCTCACAGACCCGATGGGATCAGCCGGTGCATTTGGTTTGGCCCCTGGTGGCGTCCTGACATTTAAGAACTAGAAGGCTTCACACAAGAATGTAAATTCCTGGGTTTGTTTGAGAACTCGGGAGATCTGGCCTGTCCCCGGTCCCTGCCCAGTCCCTGCCCAGTCCCTGCCCCAGTCCCCAGGCTGCATCTGAGCGCGCGGCCCTGCCGGGTGCTGACCAGTAAGGGGGTTTGTGCAGCCCTTCCCGCCTCTTAGAAAATACCCGGGGCCCCTGGATCCCCAAGCCCTCTGGGGTCTCTGGGCTGGGAAACAGTGGCTGGGTTCAGAAGGGCCACCCCTTGCCGGCCCCGACCCTGGGCGGTCACGGGGGAGCCCGGCTCACCCATCGGCCCCAGGTACACCCCCCACGCCCCCTGGGAGACCCAGGGGTGGTTCCAACAGCCGCAAGCTGTCTTTTTCCTTTGGAGTTTTCCCAGGCTCTCTTGGCTCTCCGTTTACATTTGCTTGATTTTATCTCATCACGACAGCAACATGTGCAAAAGCGTTGGGAGAATTGAAACCAAATGTGCACGGAGCGCAGTCAGCGGTGAGGGTCCCGCCTCCCTGGCGAAGGCAGAAGTGCCTCCCGGTCGTCATCCACGGTGGCCCAGGCCGGGTGCGGCCCTGGCTACCCCTGGCGGCAGCGGGAACCGGAATCCGGGCATTTTCGAGCTCCGGGGATGCTTCGAGAGAGAGCACCGTAGCCTCCGCATGTTTGAAAGGGGGAAACCGAGACCCAGAGGGAGGAGGACACTTGTCACCTGTCCCTCAAGGTGGCGGAGGAAAGAACCTGATGTGATTTGATCACTTTCTATAGACTTCGTTCCTGCTTTACATGGGATCTCGGGCGGTCTTTCAGGAAAACTTCTTTGAGTCCACGTTTGCTTTGAGGTCAGACGTGCCTGTGTCAGAATTCCAGGTCTGCCTGTGGAAGGTCCCGGAAGGAGTCTCTTAACCATCCCGAACACTGGTTTCTCCGGCTCAAACACAGGAGAAACAAAAGCACCTGAATCTGGCTGCAAGCCACAGAGCTGGGTCCCTCCCACAGGAACTTGTCACCATCCTGCAAGTATTTATTGAGCACCTACGACATTGTCCTAGACCCTGAGGATGCAGGCACTGTCCTCCAGTCATGCCATCAAGGTGTTGAGTGCCTACGTGGGCAAAGCACTTAGGTGGCCGTGGAGGAAGCCGGGATGGGCTGGGGGAGTCTGGGCAGGGCAGACGAGCTCTTGGACTAAGCTAACACTCCTCAAGGAGGGGTGCCTTTGCTCCCCAGGCCCCTGGTCTGCTCCCCCCCCCACCCCCCCCACCCCCCGCCAAGGGACATTTGGCAATATCTGAAGACATTGGCGGTTGCCAGATTGTGGGGGAAGGCACTGCACGTGCCTTCTAGAAGGCAGGGAAGTGTTAAATATCTCGCAATGCCCAGGACAGCCCCCACCACAGAGAAGTATCCTGCCCAAAGGTCCCCCTAGTGCTGGAGGTGGGAAATCTGGGCCAGGGAAGTGGCAGTAAGGATGTACACAAGAGGACAGCCTGGAAAGGTAACTACCAGTGGAAGTGAATGGCACCCGGGCTGGGGGGGGGGGGGGGGGGCGGGCTCTCTGGGTTTGACTTGTACTGTGACATGTTCACTTGGCTTGCTTGTTTCTTCTCTGTCCGCACTTGCCTTTCTTGCCGGAGAACACCAGCTACAGGAGCATCGGAGCCAAGCCCCAAGACCCTCGGTCTGTCCTCTCACCGCTATGAGCCACTTGGCTCCCGGGGACAGTTCGGGGCCGGAGGGGAACGGGTAACAGCAAATGCTTTCAAAGAGTCCAACTCTGGTCCTGTTTTCCGGGCTACAAAAAAAATGGGGAAGCAGCGGGCAGTTGAGAGCTTATTCAATAACCTCCTGATCTTTCCGTTTCCATGAAAGGGTGCTTGTGTCTCTCTGGAGATGAATGTGGGTGCCTTTGCTCAGGGAAAGGGGGGAAAAATGTCCTGAAACTGTATTCCTGGAAACTTTCTTGTTAATTCCCCAAAAGACGTGAACCCAAGCAACCACTAAATACCCAACCCAGAAGTAAGAAAACTCAGTTAGTGGCTTTTAGGAAAATAAAAATAAATGAGAAAAACCCCAAACAGGAAATACACCCATTCAGTGGAGCATTTCGGTAGATGGGATCTTGGTCTGGAAGCAGAAAGCGAGACTTGGCCCCTGCCTCGTGGTTACTTAGGATATCCACATCCAGACAAACAGCTACGTTCGTAAGTGTTTACTCAGTACCATAGAGTCCTGGGGCCCAGGCGGAAAACTAGTGGTACAGGCCAGAGTGACCGGTCCTGTCCTCATGGGTCATTTATCCCTCTGTCATTTGATGGGTGCTGCACTCTTATTCCCTCACTTATGACTTTCTGGAATTCTCTTGCTCACTCATCGGCTCTCGTGAGTCTCTTATGCTTCCTTCCGCGTGGAAGACAGATTCCAAGATGGCACCCAATGGCCCCCACCTCCTGGTACTCACGTCTTGTGTGAGCGCCTCCTTGTGAGTGTGGGCTGGCCTGGCGACACACGTCAGACCCACCGCAAAGGTGATGGGATGTCGCTTCTGAGATCAGGTTACAAAAATTGTGACCACAGACTCTCTCCATGGCCCTCTCACCTTGTGGACCTTGGGAAAGCCAGCTGCCACGATGGGCCAGTGAGGGCGCTTTCCAGCCAACACCCAGAAGGCATCTGATGAGCTCAGCCCAACAACCCACGAGGGACTGAATCCTGTCAACAAACACTGCGTGAGCCTTGAGGTGGATCCTTCCCCAGCAGAGTGTTCAGATGAGATTTCATCCCTGGCTGACATCTTCATTTGTGCCTTCTAAGGAAACTGCCCCTTCCTGTGCGGCAGTCCCATCTACCGGAGGGCATTCACCGCCTGACTCAACCTTCACTTCCTTAGTGGAGCCCTCCTCAAGTGCCCCACCTGGGTCAAATCCCCCTCTTAGGGGACCGCACCCACTTCTTGCCTATCACACACCATCAGTGCATTTACAGTGTTGTTGCCCACGTGGCTCATCAGAATTTATTCCCCACCAGGCGCCGCCTACCATGAGGAATGAGACAGGGTCAATGTGTCCCCAACAATTAGCACAGAGTGAAATACATGATAGATACTCGATACATTTTTTGCCGAAAGAATGAATGAATGAATGAATGAATGAATCGATTGGAAACCAGGAGGGTAACACCACAGTTTCTGAGAACCAGGGAAATCCACAGAAGAGGAGCATGGGCACCGAATAAGCCTCTTGGCCTTCCCCACTCAACAACCTGGGTCCCATTCACCCACTGGACCCAAGTCCTGGCCCCACTTCACTGGTGGATGCCAGGAGCTGAAATTATTTTCTAAAAGAAGGCAGGAAGTTGATGTCATCCTACCAATAGGGAGGGATTCAGGCAACAAGCGTTCAGTTGCTACGGCAACGTTAAGTGTCAGAACACTGTAGGCTTCAGGAGTGGGGGGGGGGGGGGAGTTGGGAATGGGGGGGCCAGCACTGGAGTTCAGACAGACACGGAGACATCGAGAGGGGATTGAAGGGTGTCAAAGAATGACCTTAAACGTGTTTCCCAAATCCCAAAGTACAAAATCTCACGGGATTGGGTTTGAGGGCAACTGTGTGGCTTTCAAGCAACAATCTTACAAAAACCAACCTTCAAGAAAGGCTCAAAATAGAAGGTAATACGTCCAGTCTGGGGAGGTAGTGGTGAGGCAGAAAAGAAACACGCAGATGAGATTTTTAAGTCCCTGATTCTACCTCTTATTATCAGTTTGACTCAGCCTCCAAAGCTCAGTTTCTTCTACGTTTGTAAAATGGGAGTAATTATAATACTTCTCCTCCTAGAGTAAAAGGGATGGGGTGGGGCAAAGGGCAGGGCCGGGAACAGCATGTGCAAAGGCCCTGTGGGGACTAGAGACGAGTTCTCTTGAGGAACTGTAGGGAGGTCAGGGAGCCAGGTGAGCGAGGAGGAGTTGTGAGGGGTTGGCGGGAGCTTGACTGTGAGGGGCATGTAGGGAATGGCTGTGGAGAATGTTGGAGGGCTGGTCTGTACCCTAAGAACACAGATCTCAAAGTATGGACCCAGGACAAGCATCTTGGGACTTGTTAGAAATGCAAATTCTGGGGGTGCCTGGGTGGCTCAGTCAGTTAAGCGGCCGACTTCAGCTCAGGTCATGATCTCGCGGTCCGTGAGTTTGAACCCCACGTCGGGCTCTGTGCTGACAGCTCAGAGCCTGGAAAGCCCGTTTCAGATTCTGTGTCTCCCTCTCTCTGACCCTCCCCCATTCATGCTCTGTCTCTCTCTCTGTCTCAAAAATAAATAAACGTTACAAAACAAAATAGAAAAAAAAGAAATGCAAATTCTGGGGGTCCCACCCGAGACTTACCGAATAGAAAAATGGCAGTGGGATCCACAGCCCTCCAGGGTATCTGATGCATACTCAGAGTTTGTAAACCATTGCTATGAGTGATGGGGAATGGCTAGTATTTTTTCTTAAGGCTGATTTATTTTGAGAAAGAGAGAGCTCACGTGCACAGGTGGGGGATGGGCATGAGAGAGAGAGAGTGAGAGAGAAAGGATCCCAAGAAGGCTCCAGGCTGTGTGTCAGTACAGAGCCCGAAGCAGGGCTTGAACTCACAAACCGTGAAATCACGACGTGAGCTGAGATCAACAGTTGGACGCTTAACCAACCGAGCCATCCAGGTGCCCCGGAACTGGTTAGTATTTTAGGCAAGACCTTGACAGGGTCAAGATTCAGTTTTGGAGGTCCGTCTTCTAGAGATTTGAGGTTTGCTAGGCGTGTGTTACTTTTGCGCAAAAACCAAGAATGATATACGGGCAGGGTTGCAGGGAAAATACGGGACAGGAGGCCAGTTAAATTTGAATTTCAGACAAAACAACAAATACTTTTTCAGTACAAGTCTGTATTGTGTTTCACCTGCCAGTCCTACCACGACCGCTGAATTCGGACCCCCTGGAGCCCGGGCTGGTTGGGTGATGACGAGGTTCCTTGGAATCTTCTGGAGGCTGGGAGTCACCTTTGAGATGTGCCCATTGATAAGATTACTCAGTGTACCATCACTTCCAGGGGAATGGCCTCAGCCTGGACGAAGTGACGCATACTGAATGGATCAGTTTCAGAAGAAGAAGAAACAGAAAAATCTCCCACCGGTTGTTTATTACCGGGCTGTGTTTCAGACAGCAACCGTGTTGCAATCACTTGATTTATAGCTTTCTTGCTCCGCCAACCCCCGGCCGGGAGAAGAGGTATGTTCTATCCCCTTCTCCTGCTGAGCCCTTCTCACCTGCCGGGGGCACCCCCCTTGCCTCCTGGCATCAGAGTTTTTACCTGGTTTCCAGCTAAATGCCTCCCGGGGGCTCTCGCTCAGCCCAGGGCTCTGCTATCACCTGCCAGATTCCGTAAAGGTTTCGAAGATCATAGACCGACATCCGAATATTGGCTCCATCACCTCCTGGCCGGGGGAGTGTATACCGGTTCCTTTATTCCTCTGAGCCTCAGTTTCCCATTCTATAAAATGGGGATAAGAAGAATGTCCCTTCATCAGAATGTTGCCATGAGATACGACTAAGGACGTGCCGGTCGTGTGCATCTTCGGTACAGGAGCACGTCAGGGGCCTGGAGGTGGCTTTTTGTGGGAGGTAGGCCACAGCCAAGCACCCAGGTGAAGACCAGTGAGGCGAAAAAAAAAAAAAAAAAAAAGAGGTTAGAGAGGGAGGGGCCAAAGCATAAGAGACTCTTAAAAACTGAGAACAAACTGAGGGTTGATGGGGGGTGGGAGGGAGGGGTGGGTGGGTGAGGGGCGTCGAGGAGGGCACCTGTTGGGATGAGCACTGGGTGTTGTATGGAAACCAATTTGACAATAAATTGCATATTAAAAAAAAAAATCCAGACGGGAAAATGGACTTTGGGAAGAGGTTAGCAGAATGCTAGGACACCTTGAGAATTATTGCAGCTCGTTCTGGTTTCAGACTATAGCAGGGGGAGGTGGGAAAAGGGGAACTTCTTTAGCAAGAAACAAACAAACTCTTGTTTTTGTGCTTTTGAAGATCTGAGAAGGTTAATCTTTTCTTCTAGTTGGCTTTTCGTTCTGTGCACTTTGTATCTTAATATCTTTCAGGAGCTCGGGGTTATGACCATGGCCGTGGTGCCAGAATCAATCCATGGATGCCCGCCATTCCCCCCCGCCCCCCGCTAATTTCTTCCTTCTCTGAAGTTGTGTTGCTTTTATGTTACTTCATTTCACGTAAATTCCCTTCTTTCCCCAGAAAATAAAATGAATACTACATCTACCCTTTGTAAGAATAGTATGTTCCTGTTGGAAATTCAGGGCAATAAAAAGAGAAAGGAGAAGAGAGATCCCGACCACTCAAAGAGACCCTCCCTCTTTTAAAATAGCATTTTCGTTCCCTGATTATTATCTGAGGTTAAATGTCATTAAAGTAGAAAATTTGGAAAATAAGCAGAAAGTGTGGAAAATAAAGGGATAAAACAGAGAATAAAAATCCCACTCCCCAGAGAGTTGCTAGTCACGTTTCAGGATATTTCCTTATATCCTCTCATACATCCTTGCACGTGCACACACATCAACACATCTGAGATGTGATTATGTGAACTCCTTCCATTATTTACCATTTAGAACGTAGTTTCATTTCAAGCCATGAGAATTTTCCCGTGTCAGTTTGTTCTCCTGGAAAACAATTATTCTGGGATTGCCCGACAGCCCATTTCTTCCTGTGGTTTTGCTATGATCTAACCATCCCCCATTGTGGGGCAGGTAGGTTGTTTCTAGCTTTTTCCCCATTGTGCACCGACCGCTCGCTGAGTGTGCTTGCCCACTGATCCGTGCCCGTATTCTGCCCATGGCCCTAGGACAGATTCCTCAGACGTCGGAGACTTCAGGGAACGCAACGATTCTAAAGTTAAAACTCATTAAATAAATATGAATCTTCTTCTGAAATTATGTCGATGCACGTTGAGCTAGTTGGAATCCCTGGGGCGGAGTAAGGCGGGGCACGTAGGAGAGCAGGGTCAGGGATCCCTCTCTCGAAGCCAGCAATGTATGGTCCCAGAGGAGCGGCTGGAAAGTCTGCCTCTCTACCTGAGACATCTGTGCGTGTGTCGCAGCGGCCAACACAAACACCGGTGCAATGAAACCACAATGCTCCCTGTCAATGCCGAACGCGAAAACAAGAACAGCGCCAGCTTGCCGGAAGAGTCTTCTGGGGACATTGGACTCCGTTCCCAGAAAGACACAGCTCGCTCGCCATTGCAAAACATCCTCCTGGATTGTCCTCATAAGGCTCGGTCTACCCGTCCCTACCCCTTCGGGCGGGAGCCACAGTCTCCGCCCCAACCTAGGAGCCCGTGGCTGCAGTGCCAGGATTTCAACCAGTTGCGATTTGGAAGGGCTCGAGCAGCTGATTTTTATCTCGCACGAATCATGCCAGGTTCCCTGGGATGAAAGGGAACTGCAGGGATGAGGCAGCCGGCCGGGAGGGCGGTGCGGTCATGCCCCAGCCTGCAGCACCCTGCCCTCCCTGGCCAGGACCCCCAGCTCAGAGCACCCGGGCCTTTCCGAGGGCTCCTTCCTCACCAGACGCTGTTCCCAACCCTGACACCGCGTCCACTCCCATCCCTGAGAAAACCCCAGGTCCTCCCGTGTGACCTTGGGTGAGCCACCTGACCTCTTCGGTAATTACTACTACCTACCTTAGAGGGTTGACACGAGAGTAAGTGGGTCAGTGTGTATAAAGAGCTTGCGACCGGCCTGCCGCGGAGTCGTGATCTCTGCCACGAGGGTGTGAGCCGGGTGGCACGGGCACTTGGGGTTTTTTGCCGCGGCGTCCCCGGGGCCCAGAACGGCGCTGGACACGAGTCGGCACTCCATAAGCGTGCGCCGACGATATGCACACGGCTCGCCGGGACCCGCAGTCTGAGCAGAGCGCCCAGCACACCCTCAGCACCCTGCCGTTCGTCTGTTTTGAATCCGGAGCACGTGCTGCCTCACCCCGGGCGAGGAGACCCGGCTCTCTGGAAAAAGCAAAGGCAGGCCGAGGTTTGCCACAGGCCGACAGAGGGCCTGAGCAAAAGCCCCGGCTCCCATCTTCGAGCCCTGACGACCTGCCGGGCTGGTGCCAGACGCCAAGGACCTAACCTCCGTTCTCTAGAGCGGCTCTTTCCCTGGTTGTCAAACCAGGGCACACAGAAAATGACAATATTTAGACAGCGCTCTGGGGTCCACCACACAGGCTCGAGGGCATCCGCACGGAGCCGGGTGGGAAAAAAATTAAAAAAGAGTGTTACATTTGAATGTTCTGTAATTACGATAAGAATTATGGGGTATGTTACTGAGCGTTGTTTAGAATTTCCAAATAAAACCCTGTCATCTTAAAAACCACACAAGCAAACACCTCGAACTTGCTTCTGCGAACGCACCTCGTCTGTGTTGGCTTTTGTGCTCAGCATATGACAACACACGAGTCCCGAGCAAGAATTTCCCTGGAGACGGCTTCAAGTTCGTCATTGCCGCTGTCTCCATAAGAAACTTTGAAAAAATAAGGAAGAATTTTTTCAAAACCCATTTGAAAACAATACTCAAGACAGGTAGAAAAAACAAGGGGCGAAATCACATTTGAAGAATCCAGAGGTGTTTTTATTTAAAAAAATTTTTGTGTGTGTGTTCATTTATTTTTGAGAGAGAGATAGAGACGGAGCATGAGCAGGGAAGGGGCAGAGAGAGAGGGAGACACAGAATCGGAAGCAGGTTCCAGGCTCTGAGCTGTCAGCACAGAGCCTGACTTGGGGCTCGAACCCACCAACGGTGAGATCATGACCTGAGCCCAAGGCAGACGCTTCACCGACTGAGCCACCCCGGCGCCCCGCCCAGAGGCGTTTTTAAAACGACACATGCAATCTTGCAATTTCTCTGGCTCCAATGGAAGAATCCCCACTCTCTCGGGCTTTGCTGTGTCGCGCATTTCAAAGTCGCGTTCAGTGCCCGGCTGTCAGAATGCTGCGGCCCGCGGCCAGCCGGCTGGCGCTGAAGGGCGCATCAGCTGCAGAGAAACACAAGGTGGGATTCCGGACGGCCCGCCCGGCGCTCGCCCACCCGAAGCCACCGCCCCCTGGCTGCTCCTGCGGCGGATCCCCCTGCAACTCTCTACCTGCTTAACAAGTGAAAATACAGCGTGTCGGCCAAACGTGACCAAGCGGAGAGGCGTGCTGAACTTAGGGAGCTGTTTTAAGTAAGGTTGTCCAGGGCCGGTCTCACCGAGAAAGGGACATTTGAGCAACGACCTAAAGGAGATGAGCCAGGCGGGTGGCAGGGACGGGGGGGCAGGGCGTGCCAGGCGGAGGGAACAGCCTGTGCAAAGGTGCAGAGGCCAGGGTGAGCTAGAGGAGCTAAAGCACAGTGAGGGGCAGGAGGGGGGCGGGGCGTGGGAGAGGGAAGGGAGTTTTAGAGGCTCTCTTCATCACGGTGGTTCTCAACCGGGGGGCGATTTTTCCCCTTAGGGGACATTTGAAAATATCCGGAGACATTTTTGGTTGTCACACCTGGGGGATGGGTGCTTCCCCCCGGGGGGGGGGATGGGTAGAGCCCAGGGGTGCTAAAGGCCGTATGGCGCGCAGGACAGCCCCACAGTAGAGAATGACCTGACCCCAAGTTTCAATGACGCAGGAGCAAAGAGAGTCTGCTTTACGGCTGTGTCAGTCTACAGTCTGTCACCCTGAGCACGAAGGACTCCGCTAAGGGGGTTCCAGAGGGACAGGATCTGTCAGGTCTCAGCAGCGCCCCCTGGCTGCCGTGTTGGGGACGGCCGGCAGGGGGCGAGGGCGGCCGCAGAAGGGACCCCCAGGTGCCGGCGGTGCCCAGGTGAGAAGCGGGTGTCCTGGGAGACCCGGGGATGGCTCACAGTCCCTCCCAGCCCGTGGTCTCCTCTTCTCACCCAGTAATCCACACCTGAGGAGCCACCCTAAGGAAACAGCCAGGAAAAAAGGGGAAAGATTAAGAGGGGTTGGGGGGAGGTTTAGGAGAGCATCAGATAAAAAATGCCAGAATTATAATTTAAAGGAAAAAAATATCGGGAACTGCATCCATATCCCATAAGAAGAGCGAAGCCGGGCTGAGCCGAGGTGTGAAGCCAGCCAAGGGGACAGCCTGGTGGCCACTGTGTCCCCTGTGCCCCCTGTGCCCAGGAAGGGACCATCTCTGCTTGTCACGCGCTCCTGGGGGGGAGGGGGAGGGAGGTTGGGGGACGGGTCTGTGCGGGGCGGCTGGAAGGACCCACAGTGAAGACAGGATTGCTTGAAGAACCTTCTTTTTCTTTTTTTAATTTTTTTATTTTTATTTTTGAGAGACAGAGGGCGAGCAGGGGAGGGGCAGAGAGAGAGGGAGGCACGGAATCCGAAGCAGGCTCCGGGCTCCGAGCTGTCAGCCCAGAGCCGGACGCGGGGCTCAAACTCACAGACCGCGAGATCGTGACCTGAGCCGAAGTCGGACGCTCAACCGACTGAGCCCCCCAGGCGCCCCTGGATCTTCTTTGCTTTACATCCTTTCAGGTTGTGAGAACATTCAGAAAGTGCGTGCTCACAGGGGGAGAAAGGAGGGGAGGGGGCAGGGGGCAGCTGAGCCCCCCAGAGAGCAGGCCGGCCTCCGGGGAGGGCGAGGGGCTGACGGAGCCGGAATCCAGGTGGGCGGGGGCCTGGGCAGGGGCTCCGCGCAAGGCCCGGGCCCTCTGAAGGCCTGGCCGCTGGAGTTTCGGGGTCTCCTCCCCTCCTCCCCCCCATCCCACGCCCCGCCCTGCCCCTTTCCAAACCCTAGCGGTGTAATTACAGTCAGCAGTTTCGTGGGGGGGCCTCCGGGAGGACAAGTGCCTACAAGAGCTCCCCATCTGGCCTGCCTCCGGCCGGGCGGGCGGGAGGTGTTTCCAATAAACCTCGGCGTTTTTAATGAGTCCTTTACAACTGCTAAATGATTAAGCCAAAGATTGACAGGAGTGACTGGTCGCCCCAAACCTTGGCAGCAAATGAGAAGAGCGAGGTCCCACCCTGCCGTCCCCTCGGGCGCTCCCGTAAATTCCGGCAGCGAACTACAAGTGAGGGCTGGCGGAGCTCAGCCATTTTGCGCGGTTTAATTAATAAACTAATAAGTGCCGTGTATTTCATGGTTCCCTGGGAGACCTCGTTTTCCCTTTCTCAGGTCTGACGAGGATCTGACACCAGAGCAGGACCCGGGAGACCAGAGGACGGCCCTCCTGGGGGAGTGGGGGGACCAGGCTTGCCCAGCTGGGACCAACTGGTAGGGCTGGGAAAACAGAGGCCCTCCAGGTAGACCCGAACTTGAGAGAAACGAACTGTTTTCCTAGTTCTGTACGGATGTCCCAAATACCGCATAGGACACGCTTATACTAAAGAATGACCTGTTCTTTGTCTGAAATTTAATTTCACAGGGTGTCCAGTATTTCGCCAGGCAATCCCGTTTCCAGGAAAGACCTGTTTGGAATTTTTTTTTGTTACATGGGGAATAATCCAGAAAAAGGTCACTGCTTTCTTACGGTGTCCCTCCAGACGGTGAACCGTCTCTGGCAGGCAAAAGATCCCCGTTGTTAAGGAGGCGGCCTTGGAGCCTGGATTTGAATCCTGGCCCTGCTTAGCTGTGTGAACACAGGCCGTTTATTTAACCTTGGTGAACAGTTTCTCCCAGCGTAAAGTTGAAGCAGTCCGTATCCGAATCCTCTGATGGTCTTGGCATTGAAGGCACAAGATGAGAACGCCCGTGTCGGAAGAAAAGATGGCCCCGGGGAAGTGGCTTAACCCTAAAATTTGGAGAGGGTTGACTCAGAAGGTCCCGGAGTCCCATCACAACCCTCCTTTCGAGCAGTTTCTGACAGCGGAGGGCCTGCACTGGCACCCCCGGGGCTCGAGACGCCACTCGTGAGCTTGAGAACAGGTAACAGGTAATTCCGACCTGCTCCCTGGTGCCGAGGTCCCCGGCGAGCCACCGCTGTAGATCCTGTCGGGACACGAGTGACTCATTCCGTTCGGCACCTACTCCAGTCTCTTGACTTTTTTGAACTCCCCACAGCGCCGAGCACCGGGCCGGGTTCAAAGTAGCATCGGACAGCTCTGGGAGGCTGCATGTGGAGGGGACCGAGGCTCAGGAGGAGGAGGAGGGTGCCCCAATGACACGATGGATAAGTGGAGAGCTGGGCCTCCAGCCTGGATTTGCCGAAGCTGGATCGATCGAAGCCAAATTCAAGTCGAGGAGAAAAGGAGGTATGGAGGTGGAGGGCAGGAATTTCTCCGGTTTCGAATCCCGAAGGGAAATTTTTTTTTTTTTTTAATATAATTTATTGTCAGGTTGGCTAACATACAGCGTGTACCATGTGCGCTCGGTTTGGGGGGGTAGATTCCCGTGGTTCATCGCTTCCCTACAATACCCTGTGCTCATCCCAACAGGTGCCCTCCTCCCTGCCCACCACCCACTTCCCCCTCTCCCCCACCCCCCCTCCGTCAACCCTCAGTGTGTTCTCAGTATTTAAGAGTCTCTTAAGGTTTGCCTCCCTCCCTCTGTTTGAAACTGTTTTTCCCCCTTCCCCTCCCCCATGGCCTTCTGTTAAATTTCTCAAGTTCCACACGAGTGAAAACATAATGGTCTCTGTCTTCCTCTGCCTGACTTATTTCACTCAGCATAATACCATCCGGTTCCACCCACGTTGCTACAAATGGCCAGATTTCATTCTTTCTCACTACCAAGTAGTATTCCATGGTAGATATAAACCACATCTTCTTTATCCGTTCGTTGGATAATAAATAAATAAAGTTGATGGACATTTAGGCTCCTTCCATACTTTGGCTATCGTTGAAAGCGCTGCTATAAACATTGGGGTCCAAGGGCCCCTGTGCGTCAGCACTCCTGCATCCCTTGGGGCAATTCTAGTTTCAATTTTCTGAGGCACCTGCACACTGTTTTCCAGAGCGGCCGCACCAGTTTGCGTTCCCACCAACAGGGCAAGAGGGTTCCCGTTTCTCCACATCCTCGCCAACGTGTGTCGTTTCCCGAGTTGTTCATTTTAGCCACTCTGACCGGCGTGAGGTGGTCTCTCGGTGTGGTTTTGATTCGTATGTCCCCGATGAGGAGCGACGTTGAGCGTCTTTCCGTGTGCCTGTTGGCCATCGTCTATTCGAGTCCGAAGGGAAATTTTAATCCTCTACAGAAAAGGAGCAAAGCTGAACTATCTAGTAGGGATACCGTGAGACACAGGTGGCTATTTAAATGTAGCCTGGTGAAAATTAGACACACCTTACAATTCCCTTCCTCGCTGACACTGGCCACATTTCAAGAGCGCAACAACATGCTAGGCGAGCGCATGCAGAATGTCTCCATCGTCGCAGAAAGTTCTGTCGTTTCCTGAATCAGGAGCTAAATTTTCCAAGACCTCAAAGAAAAATGCGTCCCTGGCCCCACATGAAAAATTCAACCTTCAGTCGCCATTTGGGTTACTTAAGTCTAAGGACAAAACCTGAAGTTCTGAGTCTGCGTGAGGAAGGTTCTAGAACCCTAGGAAAAAATTCAGGGTGGGATATGTATGTATGCTAGTAGAAAGGACCAGAACCCTAAGGCTCCCATCCTATAAGTTCTAGAACTCTAAGAAAATAATCTAGAGCTCTTAAAATAGAGAATGTTTCAATTTCATTTCACTTGCCTGATGAAATGACAATGATCACGTTAAGATGTCTTTGGGGACTAGTAAAAACCCCTTTGTGCTAGTTCCTGGGCACAAGTGTCTAAATTGGCTTTTGGATGGCCAAATCCAAACGGCCAAGATCTGAAGATATATTGCAATATATTTCCATGAGGAAGGAAAATAAAGATCAGAACAGGACACAGTTAGAATTACATTTCGTTGCTTTTAACAGAGAACTCAGATAAACGACTTAAATAAGGTAGGTCTGTTTCCTTTTCATTTAAAAGTCCTGGCGACAGCAGGCCGGGACGGCCTGGGAACCCAGGCTCCTTCTGGTTTTCTGCTTTTCATTCTTAGCGTGAGACTTCCAGCTTTACTTCTCCTCATGGTCTAAAATGGCTGCTGGAGCTCCAGCCATCGTGACTTATTCTAGGCAGGAGGAAGGAACAAGGGGGCTGCACTGAGGAAAAGGACACGCTTCTTAGTTGAGTCTGCCTGCCTGCTTTTAAGAAGCCAACTGAGCAGCCCCATGTGATAATTTTCCCTGATATCTATCTCACGGGCCATTTCTACCTTCAGGAAGTCCGGAAATAAAGTCATTGGGCTGGGCACATGACCACTCAGTATAAAAGCAGGGTTCTCCTAAGAAGGAAGGAGAAAGGGAAGGAGAGGGAAGGAGGGAGGGAGGCGGGAGGGAAGGAAAGAAGGAGAGCTGATATCGGGTGGGCACCCAGCCGTCCCAGTCACACGTGGTACAGGGTAGAGCCACGTGGCCCCCAAACACCGAGGAGCAGATTGGAAATTCGGTGGGCTCCCTGGCGGTGGAGGGCCTGCCGACAATAGGGAGGGGACTGTGGCAAACAGGAGACGCCCCGCCCTGTCTCCCGGAGGGATCTGCCATTCAGCTCTGACTGATGGAACCAGGCCTACTGCTCCCAGTTTCTGGTTTTCCTCTAAGAAGCATCAAGAAATCTAGATTGCGGGGGCACCTGGGGAGCTCGGTGGGTTACGCGTCCGACTTCGGCTCAGGTCATGATCTCGCGGTTCGTGGGTTCGAGCCCCGCGTCGGGCTCTGTGCTGACAGCTCGGAGCCTGGAGCCTGCTTTGGACTCTGTGTCTCCCTCCTTCTCTGCTCCTCCCCTGTTCTCTCTCTCTCTCTCTCTGTCTCAAACATAAATAAACGTTAAAAGATTTAAAAATTTAAAAACAAAAAGAAATCTAGGTTGCAGTGTCACCCCTAATTTCTAAAGATTGAATTTGCCACTATTTAAAAACAATATTTTTTAACCACGTATGGTATGTTTTGACCCAGGGGAGGCTGTTAAGTTTTTATTCTCTGATTATAGAGAAGAAAATACAAGAACCCCATCCCGCGGAATGATCTAATGAAATGTGTGTAGCCGTGATTAAGGGGGAGGGGAGGAGCGAATGACACAGAAGCAAATCCCCGGGGTGGGTGATGTTTGCGGCTTTGGGTGCCCACAGTGGCGGCCGGGTGAGGGTCCCCGGGGCCGCCTCGCAGAACCGGGCGCCCAAGCCACACAGCGTGGTGAGCAGGGTGGGGGGCGCCGTGGCCCTCTGGTTCGGCCTCGTCTATGTTGCAAGCTCCAGGGTTTCAAGGTCTCCCCACCTCCCAGACGCGCTGGGGCCGAGCCTTGGGGAGAGGGCTGTGCCGCGGGGGGTACATCACATCACTGTGTGTGCGCCGCGGGGGAAGGCAAAACCCCATCAAGTCCGAGCCTGCTTCCCTGCAGAGGCTGAGCCTCTCCTCCCAGATTCTGGGTGGATTCCTCTGGGGATGAGCCAGGCTGCAAACCGGGGGTCCCGGATCTCCAGGCTCGCGTTACGCGCAGCAGCTGAATTCAGGGAAAGGGGGTTCTAGGCCTCGCTCTGCTTCTCCGGCCGTTCCCAGGCAAGGCCACCAACGTATCAGGCACCACACCAGCGTCTCGGCTCGCCGCTTCGCCACCAGCTAAATGCCAGTTGCAAACATAACCATTCTGTTGTGAGCGCACAGAGCGTTGGGGATAAATAACGCTTCTTGGTTCCAGCTTCCGGCCGGCGCGAAGGCAGCTGTGAGCCCTCAACAGAGGGTCCCTGTCCTCCCTGCCTGGGGTGTGGACTTAGCCTCTTTGTGTCATCGCGTGAGCTCCCAAGAAGGAATTGTAGGCCGCTCTCCACCCAACTGTCCCCGTTTGCCCGGGACTCAGGGGATTCCCGGGATGTGGGGCTTTCCGCTTTCAACTGGGATGAGCTGGTCACCCCGTCTCTGCCATGGCTTTCCTCGGCGGGCTCCACGTCCCTTGCCAGCGATGAAACGGGAAGCCTGTAACTCCCACGCGTGTTCGAAGCTGCAGGTATCTTCCAGGGAGGCCGAAAACAGGCCCGAGTTCTCAGGAAGGCTGATTCTCTCAGGATCACCCCAACCTACAGAGAAGCACACGCCATAACGGGGCAGGAACGGAAAACAAAGTCGGTAACATCGTGGGAGAATCTCACTTGAGAGATTTTTTTTTTTTTTTTTTTTTTTTAAGCGATCTTTGTTCAAGATCCAGTCAGAGAGATAAAGACCAGTCCCCACCGTGCTGGGTTTCCCTCTTGTTCATGGCACAGGTACAAGGTGCTGTAAAGCGTGGTCCCGTGTTTGCTTACACACAGAGCCGGACGAGGGATGTATGTTGGGCGTGCGTGAGTCCTGGGGAGCAGGGCCGTGCCCACGCTGTTAGCAGAGGGCCCTCTGGGCGGCGGGACTGGGAACGTGGGTGAGGCAGGCCTTTGGTTTAGACTGTCCTGTGTTGCTTGACTTTTGAGAGTTAATACCTGCAAGGCTTTAAAAGAGAACTACAGGGTTTTGTTTTGTTTTTTTGTTTTTAGGGAGAGAGAGAACGCGACTGGGGGAGACGGACAGAAAAGAGAGGGAGAGAGAATCCCAAGGAGGCTTCATACGCAGTGCGGAGCCTGACTTGGGGCTCCGTCCCACGACTCTGGGATCAGGACCCGAGCCGGAATCAGGAGTCCAACGGCCGTGTTCCTTCCTCTAGGGGATCTCCCTGGTGCAAAATAGGACACATCTCGTACACCTTTTCGAGAACAAATCCCTCGTGTAATTAATTCAGCCTGTAATTATCCACCAATCTTTAGAAATGTAATTTGTAGTTTCCCTGCAATACTCGTTTCGAAGCTGACTTCTGATGTGGGCTAAATTATATCGGAACCAATTTTTACTACTTGGAGACTCAGGATAAACCAGGCTTCACTTGTGATTGATTTAAGTCTACTGTCATTTCCATACTTATTACTTAATCGCAGCTGGTATTCAGCCGAGGTACAAACCAGACCCCGCAAAAGGGGCTCCGAAGAGCGAATTCTCTTAAAGCCTCAGAGCCACCTTCTGGCGGCTGGAGAGACACGTCTACTCCGTTCCAGTTTTGCTTTACCTTTCAGTCGTGATTCATCTTCCACCCTGGGGTTGACTGTGTTACAGGACAGGCTTCATCCGCTGGGGTCGTTTTGAAACGTCTGGCTTTCACCAGGATCCCCTGTGCATGAGTAAAAGAATGAGAATTTCTTAAAAGAGCCGCGGGGTTGTGACCGCTCTGCCAACCCGGCGGGTCTGACATCCCCTCGGCTGCTCGAGTTGTAGGACAAGAGATGCCGGGCTTCTCCTTGGCGCTCTGGGATCTCGGTAGCTCGGGAGCCCGTCCTGGCTGTTGGGAGTATGAGGGTGATGCCGGGAGACGCCAACTCCCTGTGAAAAGATGATAAAGGGAACCGCTCTTAGGAAGGAGGCAGGGGGTGGCGGGTGAGCAGGGGTGACATCCCTAATTCTGCCTCCTCCCCGGGGCTCCAGACTTGAGCGGGCTGTCTTACTGACCCAGGAGGGAGCGTGGGACACAGAGCTGAGTCCTGCTTCCTGGCCTGTCAGGGCACATAGGCCCATTCTGCAGGCAAAGGAGAGTCAGGTGAGCACTTCGCGCCTGTTTGGCACAACCCTGAACTGGCAAGGCGCTGGGACCCCGTCTCCTCCCCCCTGACTCCCCCTAGTCTCAGACTGAGCAGACACGGGAGTCCCTTACCCTTTGTTTCTGAGTAAAGACGCTGGGGTGTGTGGGGGGGGGTGTTTCCTGTATACCCCACCTGTAAACACCTCCCCAGAGGAGCACCTAAACCAAAGCTTCCTACCCAAATGTTTCCTTAGGCTCTTGCTCCAAAGGGACAGCTGTAAGCCGGGGGCGGGGAGGAGCAGGGGGGGACCCCTGGCCGCAGAGTTCCCAGGGCGGGTCTGCCTAAGACACAGGCGGGCCAGGAAATCAGGGGCAAACTCTGCGGAGATCCGGGACGGTGGCTCGAGTGCCTGAGAATCATGGGGCCAGGCACCAGCCATCCCCAACCTCCCAGCCCTAGCTGGAAGCTTCCTTCGCGCTCTGCTGTAAACCGCCCCTTCCCTACAAATGAAATGAAGACAGTTGTTCCAGAGCCAAAACAAATAAACCTCAAAAAAAAAAAAACAAAAAAACAAAAAAAAAAACCCAACACACACACACACACACACACACACACACACACACACACTTCCTCCCTGTCTAAAAACACAGACCGCCGTATTTTGATGGTAACTTTACCGGGCAGGAGTTCTCAACCCATTCAGATTAGAACTGGGGGAGGAGAGCAGGGAGCGGAAAAAGTTCTCATGCTCGGGGCTCCATGCGGAAGGAATGGAATCAGAATTTCTGGGCATTTTAATCGAATTGTTTTTGGAAAGCTCTCCAGGCGAGCGTCCCTTGCAAGCCAGAGCAGCAAACCACGGAGCTAAAGCAAGGAGGCTTTGCCTCTAGAAGACGATGCAAATGCAACGGGCAGAAAGGGATTGGGCACCGGGTAAGTTTCTCCGGTTCCGAATGGCCCCCCATAATAATAAAGAAGCCCCAGGCGGCTGAGGGGTAGAAAAACCACCTCCAAATTCGTCGGGGGGGGGGGGGGGGGAAACCCAGCCAAGGGGGTTTGGCATTCCTGTAGCCCCCTCTGCTGGCCACGAAAATCAGTCACTTCTCTGCTGAAAGGGACCCTGCAAGGCAGCCTCCAGCCTGACTCCTACTGGGGACGAGGCTCCTCAGATGCTGGAGTCCGTGGACTAGGGAAACTTACAAAGCAAACTCCAAAGACATTGAGGGCTGAGGGTCAGGCCAACCTTTTGTTTTGCAACCACATCTACCAACACCATTGTTTCAGAAAAGAGAAGACATTTCCCCCGCCAAGATGTAAAAGGAAAGCAATTGCAGGAGAGATCATATTTAGCCTTTAGGCGTAAACGTAGCTTTTAGAAAAGCCTCGCTGCATTTTCTGTATATTTCTTAGCTTGCTGCCAGCCAGTGCATCCTCAGCTTGGACTTGCGTTTGGGGAGCCTTGACGGAAGTGAGAGATTTTAATCAAGAAAGTCCTCTCTGGGGGCGCCTGGGGGGCTCAGCCGGTTGAGCGTCTGATTTCGGCCCAGGTCACGATCTCGTGGTTCTTGAGTTCGAGCCCCGCGTCGGGCTCGGTGCTGACAGCTCAGAGCCTGCTTTGGATCCTGCTTTGGATCCTCTGTCCCCCTCTCTCTCTGCCTGTCCTCTGCTTGCACAGCCTTTCTCTCTCTCCCTCTCTCTCTCTCAAAAATAAATAAACATGAAAAAATTAAAAAAAAGAAATTACTCTTTGGTCATTGTTATCAACTAATGTTGTAATCAGGGCTAGTAACAGCACGTGACCAGGGGGACACCCAGGGCCCTGTGCTCCGAAGGACCCTGCGTTTGGATTAATGCTCTCCTTTTTTTCTTTTCTTTTTTTTTTTTTTTAAGTTTATTGATTTTGAGAGAGGGAGAGGATGGGAGAGGGGCAGAGAAAGAGGGAGAGAGGGAATCCCAAGAAGTCACCACACTGTCGGTGCAGAGCCCGACGCAGGGCTCATCTCACAAGCCGTGAGATCATGACCTGAGCCAAGATCAGGAATCGGACACTTAACCACCTGAGCCCCCCGGGTGCCCCAGTTTAATGCTCTCCCGTCGTCGTCTTGAAATTCCTGGCAATTTTTGAACTAGGGCCTCTGCAGTTTCATTTTGCATGGTGTGCTGCAAGTTACGTAGCCCGTCCCGACCTTAACTGGTAAGTCTGTGTGGACGCATGGCTCTCGGTTATTCGGGAAATCCTGATTGAGCCCCCATCAGTGCCGGGCACCGAGGGGACAGCGATGCACAAAACGGAGGGTGCCTGCCCTCAGAAAGCCGCCTTTCTATTCCAGGCGCTCTGCGAACGTTTACAATGGCAAGACCAATGAATAAGATCTGAGAAGACCGTGGCTCTCTGAAGGACGTTTCTGGAGGATGGAAAATGGGGAAAAGGGGCGGCAAGTGCCAGGGGGCGGAGGCCTGGGAAGGCTTCTGGGAGGAGGTGACGCTGGGGCTGGGGCCCCAAGAAGGGAGCCGTCAAAGTACGGAGCAAAGGTATCCCAAGGGAGGGAGGGTCTTCTGAAGGCTCCGAGGGAACAGATGGGTTGAACTGGAAGGAGATGTGGAGGGGGAGAAGGATTCCAGATGATTCCCAGTCTCCCAGCTTCAATAACAACGACAGGAACATCATTTGTGCTGAGATCTGGTGTGCATAGGGAAAGGGAAGTGCGGGTATGGGGGAGAAAACGTCACCAGAATATTCTGTTTCAGTCAAATAGATGGGCCCCTTCCCACCAGTAATGGTCTTCTCGGCCGGGAGTGGGGGGCTGGGGGAAGACCCCACTCTGGTGACACTATCAGTCACCTACGAAGCCTGCTGGAGAAAACGCAGGATGTAGTTGAGTTTCATCGCAACTGCACATAATGCTTTAGTGTAAGTGCATCCCAAACATCGCACGGGATATACTTATCCCAAAATTTATCTGTGGTTTCTCTGAATTCAAATTTAATGGCTCATTTTTTACATTTTTTTATTGTTTGTTTATGCTAAATCTGGAACCCTGTCACCTTACCTCTTTCCTTTTTGGTTCAGTTATCTGAAAACCATAGTCTTCTCAGGAAGCTTAGTCCCAAGGGGGAGACCTGATTGGTCCACGGCACTCATGGTAATTCCATTTCTTCCCAGTGATTGGTTTAGGAAACAGCAGGTGACCCAGTTCTGGCCAATGAGAGATGAGAGGCAGTCTGGAGGTTGGGGGGCTTTGAGGGAAGTTCGTCTCCATTCTGGAACAGGCTCCTGACAGAGACGTTGCTCTCCTTCCTCGAGTGTGGGGGATGAGGCTGTTACGTGTGGAGCTCCAGCAGCCACCTTGCAACCATGTGGGAACGAGCCCAGGGATGAAGGCAAGACGGCAGGGGAGAAAGACGTGTCCCTAATGGTGTCCCCGAGCCTCCAAATCTGCCAGCCCTGGAGCCACTGCCTCCTTTTCCGGCTTCTGGTTAGTGAAGTAAAACATGTCTTATATCGGAGACAATGGAGGTGGCTGTTTTGTGACTTCCACGTGGCCAAGCGTATCCCAACTACTGCATCGGCCAGCCAGCAGCTTGCAGGAGCCCCGGGGCTGAGTTTTGTCGAGGGAGATACAGAACGTTTTGACCTGTCCTTGAGTAGGGTAGAGAATACACAATTAAGACTCAGCAATTAGATTACAGATTCCTGGTGCGTCGGCCTCACTCTGTGCGCACAGATCTTTGTAGAAGCCTTCTGTCTTTCCTCCCCGCTTCTCACTCCCGCTGAGAGACAGTCTCTGTGATCTCTCACATTTCTGCCCACCTTCGGAGCAGAGGCACTGAGAACCTTTCTTCCAGATTATCTTTTCCAGGATGTTTGTCTGTGAACAGTCTTTGAAGACAGAGCCCGTGCCTCCCTCCAGGGCGGAGGGCAGATGTGCCTGGTGTCCGGTGAACAGACCATCACGTCTCCCTCCCAGGCGAAGGCGGGCGGGTCTGTCCGGAGCCTGTCATGGCACACTGGGGCTTCCTCAGCTGTGACCCAAAGCCTCGTGCCTGCAGCATCCGCCTGGGCCCCTCTGCCTTGCTCCCACAGGCTTGGGGTGCGGGAGGACCACGCAGACACCAAGTTCGTGCAGCCCAGAGTCCTTCCCCTGTGACGCGGGAGTCCTGCGCCTTCCGCCGGCATCCGTGGGACTGTGGCGGCCTCACTTGTCAGCTCCCGAGTGGGGAAAATCTCAGACCCTTCGAGCTCTTGAAATACCCTCCTGATCCCACGGTGCCTTTCAGGACCCTTGAGCTTCTGAACGGTCACTGAATTGTCCCCGAATCAACCAGGCTGGCAGGAGCTCCGTCTACTCTGAAAAAGCAGGCTCCGGGGAAACGAGAGCCTGAGAGCCTGCGCTGAGAGGCCACGTGTCGTGGTGAGCGACCAGGGGCACGATCGTCTCCCGGATCTGCCGCACGGCAGATCCATGACCTTGGTCAAGTCTCTTCACGCCTCAGAGCCTCAGTTTCCTCATCTGTAGGTTGGCTGCGAAAGACAGAAGCCCTCCCGAGGTGGATTAAGGAGAGGGGCTTTCGCGGTAAGGAACCAGGAAAGTTCCATGGACTCCACTTTGGGGAGATTCCGCCAACCCCAAGATGTCCTGGGACGTAGAGGATGCGGAGGAGCTGCTCGTTCCTCTTGTTCCCTGTGGAGCTTCTGTCCTTCTGTCCCTCCCGTCCCTTCTGTCCCTTCTGTCCTTCTGTCCCTCCCGCGCATCTGCTTCCTTCCTCCACCCCCCCCATTCCGTGTCCACTGGGCCCCATCATGGCCACCAAAATGGCGGCCTCAGCTCGGACCCTGCGGCCCGGTGCCCTGTGGGTAACCCAGCCCCTCGGGTCTCACGTTCCCAGAAGAGAAGCTGACTGACCAAGTTTGGGTCCGGTGTCACCCTTGGTCCCATCCTCGTATCTTAAGGACACAGGCTGGGCTGTCCTGTCAGGTAGTGCGTGTTCCTTCAGCGGGGAGTTTAGGTGGGCAGGAAGGCAGGAAGTTACTGTTACCTCTGGAGTCACCAAGGCCACAGAGTCCGTAGATAGGTTCGCCGAGAGGTTCACGAGAAGTCCATACCCGGGGCCTGGCACACGTCAGGTGCTCGGAAGAGGGCAACGATCTGTCCGGGGCCCAGCGTGTTAGTTGCTAGTGCAGTGCGTGTGCCTTAGAAGGCCAGGCCGTGCCTGCAAGGTGTCTTTCTTCCTAGACCCCTGCTCAGCGCAGCAGGTGCTGAACCGGGCGGGATGAGGCCCCAGGACTCAGCCTTGACGTCAGACCTACTTCCGAGGGCTCTGCAGGCCGAGCTGTGGGCTCCTCTCCACCTTCTCAGGATGTCGCGCTGGGGCCTGTGGGACATCTTGTCATGGTTAGTGACCACAGGCGTTTGGGGTTGTGTGTGTGCGTCCAGCCTTTTGGGCCCTTAGGGCCAGTGTTTGTTCATCGTTTAGCTTTTGGGGGAAACATTTATACGTGAGAGTTCTCTGCCCATTTCCATTTTTTTAATGTTTATTTATTTCAATTTTTTAAAGTTTGTTTATTTTGAGAGAGAGGTACAGAGAGAGAGACAGAGAGAGCGAGCGGGGAAGGGACAGAGAGAGAGAGAGAGAGAGAGGGAGAGAGAATCCCAGGCGGGCTCCTCACTGTCAGGGGAAGCCCGACGCGGGGCTCGAATTCACGAACCGTGAGATCACGACCTGAGCCGAAGTCGGTCACTTAACTGACTGAGTCACCCAGGCACCCCGGCCACCCATTTCCATTTTTAAAGGTTTTCTTTAAAATCAGGAATGGGGGCACCTGAGTGGCTCAGTCAGTTAGACGTCCGACTCTTGATTTCGGCTCCGGTCACGATCCCAGGGTTATGGGATCGAGCCCCGGGTTGGGCTTCTCTCTGAGTGGGAAGGCCTGCTTAAGAGTCTCTCTCCCCTACCCCTCTCCCCTGCTTGTGCTCTCTCTCTCTCTCTCTCAAATAAATAAATTTTAAAAATCAGGAATGGATGTTGAATTTTATGAAATTCCTTTTGGACCTCGATCACAACGGTGATATAGTTTTGTCCCTTCACTGACTAATGTGAGTTATACTAATGGGTTTCTTCCCATGGAAACATTCTTGCACTTCTGGAAGGCATCCCACTGTCATTCTCCTGTACTCTTTGGAACGAAAGGACCCTTTTTCATTCTTGTCTAACTCATTAAAGTTTCCTTGGGTTTTATTGGTAATGAACACTTAATATGAAAAACCCGTCACTGTTCTTTATCTTTCATTATAAAAAGCATTTTTTTTTTTTTTAAAGTAGGACCGTGCCATAACATGGATCCACAGCGAACATTCTTTGCTCAATGGCCGACACCTTCCCAGGCAGAATGCGGCACTCGGTCTCATCTCCTGTCCCTGGCTGTTCTCTCCGGGGATGTTTCTTTTTCCTGCGGCCCTTTTGGTGTGGATGTTCCCCGGGACTTTGTCCTCAGATCCCTTCTCTTCTCCCTCTGCCCTGCTCCCCGTGGCTGTCACTTCGAAGACTTACAGACCCAGCCTCCTTTCCTTCTTGAGCTGCGGGAGGTCCCATCCCCCACCCCACCCCACCCCCACCCCACCCCCAACCCGTGGAATTGGTGTGTCCCACCCCGCCCCCGCCCAGGGAAGCCCCTGACCCCCAGTCCACGGCCTCAGACCGGGGGCAGGGAGCACAATGTCTAGGACGATGGGGGGTGGGGGGTGGGGGGGGAGGTCCCGGCAAGCTGGTCTTTAGGAAATACACCCCCAAAGGTGATTCTTTGTGTGTTTCCTTCAAAACAGATGCAATCAGTTCACAGAGGAAAACCACATTTTGTTTAGTCTTTTCCTGGCCCAGATGCCTGATATTTAATAAACCCTGGAGCCAGCCCCGAGGGGGACTGGCTTTTATGGGCTCTGGGGCGCTGCAAGCTGCCCCCAGGCCGGGGAGGGGGGGAGGCTTGACCTGGGGCGGCTGATGGGAGTTTTCCTCCCGGCCCTCACCTCCCCTGATGTGACCACCTCCTTTTCCACCAGATGAGGACAAACACGGCCTCTCGGGGTCATTCTCCTTCCCAGGGAGGCTGTGGGGAAGCTTCTCCAGTTTAAAGGACATTCCCCCGCCCAGGGAAGACCCCAAAGGAACTCAGGGCAACCGCCGACCTCTGGTTGGCAATGTCGTGGCTCAGCCAACTCGCACGCGGGGGCTTGTTAACCTGAGTGAGTTGCAGGCAGGGTAGTCATGGAGGGAGCGGCCCTCGTGTAGACGGCACGAGGGATTTTAGGGACGTTCGCCAGTGCCTGAGTCACAGCAGGTGCCACTGAGTCCTTAAGACCTCCGGGCCCCGGGGCGCAGAGATGGACCGGACACGCTGGGCGTCCCGGCCACGGGGTCGGGGTCCAGTGCCAGAGGGGGAAACGCGGTGCCCCGGACCTTAGGTCAAAAACTGCGTTGTCACAAGACTCCTGGGTAATTCGTGCAAACGTTACAGACCGAGAGACACGCGGTCTACGGCGCTTCTGCTGTGGGACTGGATTAGGGGAGGCTGAGTCACCGCTTTCCCGGGGGCGGGGGGAACCACTGTCTTCTCGAAGGGGAAATCTGAGACCACACCGGGCGAGCCAGGCCTTCCCACTGCCAGCGTCCCGGGGGCGAGTGATGGAGACATAGCTCGGCCTCCACCTCCCCTGTGCCTCCACAGCTGCCTCCCCCAGCCCTGGTGCCCTCACCACGGCCTCGCTCGCCAGGGCCTCCAGGCAAAGAGCCGGGACTCAGTGACCGGAGCTGGGGGGATCCTGGGGCCGGGTCACGCCGCCCACAGTCCCCAGAGCCGTCTGCAACCATCCGGGCTTTCTCTTCCCCACTAATCGCAGAGACAAAGCCACGGGTGAGGCTTAACTTCCTTCTTGCTCAGCCTCCCACGATGGGCTCCAGGAGGCCGGGGGCGGGGGGGGCGGGCAGGGGGCTCACAGGAAGGAGAAAGGGTTGGTCCCGGCTTGGGTGTGGGTGTTCCTGGGTCCTTGCTGGAGACCAACATCTCTTTGTCAAACAGCAGTGGGGTCCCGGGGAAAGCCATCCCGTGGGGGCGCCGAGATCTAGTGACAGCCAGCGTTCAGGCCTCCACAACTTAGTAAGACAGTTACTGTAATTACATACGCTTAAGGAAACGTCTCCTCCTACCGCTCATCGCAACGGTTTTGCGTCCTTCCCACATGCCTGGCGTGTGCAAGGCACTGGCCGTATTTACGCAAAAAGCATAAAGCTTTGGCTCAGAGGCTCCCTCCGCCCCAGCTGCGAATTCAGCGGCTGTGAGAACTCGCCCTCATCTGCCCTGTTCTTGTGCCTTCTCCTCCTCCCTCCTCCTCCTCTTCTTTCTCCTCCTCCTCCTCCTCCTCCTCCTCCTTCGTAGCTCCAGGAGATTTACAGCATTAGTGTAAACATCCAGCAACAGGACAGGGGATCATCACACTGTGCTGGGCCAGACGCTGGACGCTCGGGAATAAAAACCAACAACCCCCCGACACCCAGCAGCACGGCTGGAGGGGACGTACATTATGATCCAGGGGAGACCCCTTCCCGGCCCTTCCCGTCCTCTGGGGTGGCCGGCAATCCCCGTTGTTCCGCGGCTCGTCGACACATCACTGCGATTTCTGTCTCCACGGCTGCTTGGCTTTCTCCCTCGGTGTCTCTGTGTTTCTCCCTGGAAGTCATTGGATGGCGTGTCCGTCCTAATCCCGTGTGACCTCGTCTTTACCCATCCTGTCTGCAAGGACCGTATTTCCAAATAAGCGCACATTTACAGGTGCCAGGGGTTAGGACTTTCACGTTTCATCTTTTGCCGGGGACACAGTTCAGGCCGTCGCACTTGCCCAAGACAGCACGTCGACGGAGTGGCAACATCGGGGTCCAAGCCCAGATCTGCCTGATTCTGGGGCCCCTACTCCGAACCACAACACCTTCGGTCCCTGAGCTCATCCCACAGAGAGACACCTGCTGTGGGCCGGGCCCTTGGGAGCTGGGTCCCATCCTGGCCTCGGGGAGCTCAGCCAAGCCGTGGAAGGACATAAGCAAAGGCCTGGAGGGGGACGTTGGAGGCCTGGTCTGTTAGGGGTGGGGCAACAGGTGGCCTTGTGTGAATGCACCGAACCCCTCCACACCCTTGTCGTCAGAAATGTCCACGGTGACCCTGAGCGGCTTGAAGCCGGTGCAGTGTTGGTGCCCTGGGTCGCCTGCCCCGGACCCTGGACCCTGGGCATACGGGACCCTGGGTCCAGTCTTGGACCCAAGATTCAACCACAGTGTGGGGATGACATTCTTCACTCCACCAACCTCCGAGGCCATTTCAAGGCTCAGAGTAGGACTTGGGCAGCATCGAGGTTTCGAGAAAAGGGGCCGGGAGCCCCCAAAGCCGCGAGATGTACGAGGAACACGGTCTCACCTAGAGCACGTGCAGAAGGAAGCAACCCTACCAACCCCTTGAATTTGGACTGGCGGCCACCAGCCTGTGAGAGATCAAATACCTGTTGTTTTAAGCCGCCCCATTTGTGGGACTTCCGTACGGCAGCCTTGGGACATTAACTGAAGTGTGAAGGAGGAAAGCGAAGCTGGGAGTTGACAGGGAGTGACAGGGGGTGACAGGGAGTGACAGGGAGGACCACAGTTTGGGATGAATGGCACAGGCATCAGTGAGAGAAGCCGAGTGGGCCAGGGCACATCCGGGAGAAGAGCATCGCAAGTGCAAAGGCCCTGAGGCAGAGGCTTGGGGGAGGTGGGGGAGGGGAAGGAGGTGCCACCGAAGCAGAGTGAGTGACAAGGGTGACAAGGAGGGAAGGAGGGCTCAGCGGGCCAGCTCATGTGGCACAGGCCAGCAGAGAGACTTCAGTTTTTACTCCAAGCTTTTAAAATCATTTCTTAAGTATTCTGCTGCTTTTCAAAATAGCAGCTTTCCTGAGATAGAATTTACATGCCCTAAACCTCAACTTCTTTCAAGTGGACGCTTCAGGGTGGTTTAGTACATTCGTGGAGTCGCACGACCCCCATCGCTGTCTTGAGAATATTTTCGTCACCACGAAGAAAACCCCATCCTTTTCCTCCAAATTTGATAGGAGGCCGTCGGAGTGTTCGAGAAAGGAGCCGCAGGAACTGACTTTCACTTCAGGATTCCAGGTACGGGGTGCTGGGGTGGGTGAAGGCGGGACTGGGGAAGCAGGATGACACAGGGAAAGCCGGAGGTGGCCTAGGTCAGGTGGTGAGAAGGACGAGATGAACGGTGGCCAGATTTTGAGAGCAGAACCAAGAGATCAGCTCTGAGGGGAAGAGAGAGAAGGAGAGGCATCATGATGATCCCCAAACTGAGCCCTCCAAAGGGATGAGCCAACATTGAAGGAGGTGCGACACTGTGGGAATGACAGGTGAGTAGGCAGGAGCTGGGGTTTTGAGGAGCGGTGCGGTTAGGATGCTTACGACCAGCCGGGTGTTGAGACAGTCGCTGGATTTACCAGCCAGGTGTTGGGAAAGGCTCAGGCAGGAGATGGGAATTCTGGAATCTTCTGCCCACGAGGCTGTTGGGCTCACCAAGGGGGTGAGAAAAGAGAAGGGATCCAAGGATGAGCCCTGAGGCTTTAGGAACAGCAGAGGAGCCTGGGAAGAAGCAACCAGAGACATGTGAAGAATGTTAACAGTCATTTAACTCTGAGTTGCTGCATTACGGGTGATTTTTTTCATCTCTTACCAGGACTTACTACAATGAAAATGTATCACTTTCATAAACTTCTAAAAACCAATTCCTTATAAAATGAATTCTTTCATGGACACCTATGAGATTATCTGCTCAGCATCCCATTTCTAGGAATAGAAATTCTCCGTACTCCACATGCCCCGCCTACCACCACGGAAGCAGCATATTATCATACGACTCTGACTTCCTAGTTTTCTTTGATTGGTCCAGAAATGGGCATGGGATCCAAGCTGAGCCAATCAGAGTCCTTCCCTGGGAAATGCTCTCTGTGCACCTGCCTGGTAAAATATAAACCTTGGAAGCTGTCGACAGCTAGGAGAAGCCGAGGAAGGGAGTCTTTCTAGAAAGAAAAGAATGAGGCAGATGTGCAGAGAGGGGAGGAGCTTGAGCCCTGACTTGGGTTCCCGTCGCTGCCTGTTGCCCTTGCAGCCAGCCTTCTACCAGCTTCCTCTGGAGTCTGAAGCTGGTGCCGGTTGAGTTTAATCACTCGAGACCAAGGGGCCTGGCGACCACAGCGCAAGTCCGTGTTCATCCGCGTATGCTGCACCCGCCACGTGTCAGGCATGGGGGAAGGTCTACACTGGCCTCTAGGGGTTTATCTTCCAGTTGCATTCAGACCTCCGGCCTCGGGGCTCTTACAGTCTGGACTTGGGGGTCCACAAACTTCAAAAGGATGAAAAACCTTTGTCCCATCTTCTCTTGGGCTCTCCAACTCCTGAGGCGGTGCTTGCTGTCCTGCCAATGCCTACGTGTGCCAAATTCAGTGCCAGCCGCCAGGATCGGGCAGAGGTGCCACGTGTTCGCTCACCGATCTCCGGCCGAGCCCAGGCTGCATCACGAGGAGCGGACGTGCGTCCCCAGACCCACCTCACTAATCAGCAATGAGGCCCGGCCCTTCACCACTCCCCAGGGATTCCACTGGAGCTGCTGGTCCGGACCCCTGCTCCCGCTCTTGCGGGTTCCGCTGACCCAGCGCCACTCCCTTGAACCCACGGGACAGACTGGGATGCTTGTTCCGAGCCTGTATGTCACAAGCCCAAGATCGGGCGTCCGACAGCCAGGGGGCACTCGTCCGGCCTTTGAGGTCTCGGGGACTCAATTTCCTTTGCTGAAAACGCAAGGCTGCTCCGCTCTCTGCCGATGGCTGCCCAGAGGCCACGTGAGGTCATACCTGTGAACGCGGCCCAGGTGTCCCTCTGCTGGTCGCTTGGAGTAAAGCTCGGACTCGGTTTCTTGAGCGCTGAGGTGATGCAAAGAATTCCTGTAATCTCTTCACGCACACGCACCAACGCTAACGCTTTGTTCTGTCTGTCTGTCTCCATCTCAGTACACACGCACACACGCGCGCACACGCACTCTTTATTACGAACTACTTGGGAATAACTTGCAGAGATCACACCTCCTCATCCCGTGACTTTAGTGCAAGACGTCATAAGATCAAAGACACCCTCCTCCATGCAGTGCAACTGCCAGAATCAGAAAACAGAACCTCGACACAAGACCCTGACCTACGGGCCACATCCAGGTCCTGCCTATTGTCTCAGTGAAGAGCTTTTATGGCCATGCTCCCCCCGGGAACCCTATCCTCCCCCCGGGGACCCCATCCTCCCCGGGGGACCCCATCTTCCCCCAGGGACCCCATCCTCCCCCGGGGACCCCATCCTCCCCCAGGGATCCCATCCTCCCCCAGGACCCCAGCCAGGCTCAGGCAATGCCTTCAGTGGCCCCGTCTCTTTGGTCTCCTTCAATCTGATCGATTCTGGGTGTTTGCTGACACTGACATCTTTGAAGAGGACAGGCAGGGGACATGAAGGCTGAGCGTCGTCTGGCTCCCATGTGTGTCTCATTCAACAGTTATTCTGACTGTACATCCCACTCTGTCCAGGCCACACTGTTTGCATCTGTTGGTGGTAATTATACTCCCACCCCTGTAGGGGGCTGGCTGGTGCCCCCCCCCCCCGAAAGATCTGTCTACACTCCGAGCCCTGGGGCCTGTGAATGTGGCTTTGTTTGGAAACAAAGGTCTTTGCAGATATAATTAAGGATCTCGAGATGAGATGAGATCATCCTGGATTATCTAGGTGGACCTTAAATCCAAAGTCAAGTGTCCTTATAGGAGACATACCACGGAGAGAAGCAGAGGAGGAGGCCACGTGAAGACTGGAGACTGGAGAGATGTGGCCACAAGGCAGGGAGGCCTGGAGCCACCAGTAGCTGGAGGAGACAAAGAATTTCTCCCACCCACCTCTCCTTGGGTGGGAGCCTGGCCCCGTGGAAACCTTGATCTTGGATTTTTGGCTTTGGAACTGGGAGGGAGTGCATTTGTTATCTTAAGTCACCCAGGTTGTAGTGATTTGTTACGCAGACACTGGGGCACGAGTTCAACTCCCCTTGTCTCAAAACACTGGTTCTACAGTCACCTATCCCACAATGTCTTTCACGAAGTTGAATGTCAAATGTTGATTGGCAGCGGGCATAATCCAGCCCCCACGGGCGGCGGGCCACCTGTCATTCAGACTGGGGTCTTGAAGGGGTATGGAAGGGTACCAAGGAGTGACCCAGGGGAGGAGACACGAGGGGGAGAACGTGTGCATTGGGCAGTGAGAACACACGACCTGGGAAGTGTCCCCTCCCCCATTCTGGCGGCAGCAGTCACAGCCAAGGACATGTCAGGACATCTTGGCCATCCTCGGAAGCCCCTGGCATTTGGGTGGCCCTTGAGCGAGGGGAGGCCAGCTCTCCCACCGCTGGGAGCTCGGAAGGCTTGGGCCCTGCGGGACTCAGAGCGGGGCAGGGAACAGAGCCGTCTCAATTCAGGTGCGGGCCACCACCTGGGAGGCTGCTGGCAACGACCAGAGTCGACGATCAGAGTCAGAGGGTGCTCGATCAGAGTCAGAGGGTGCTCGGGACAGGTTTTTCCACCGCGTCTGGAGGAAGCTGGGTCGGAGTGGAGCTAGGCGGCTCGCAGGCTGTGGGTGGTCGGTGAGGCCGGCAGCAGGACGGGGGTTTCCCAGCCCCCACGCCCAGACAGGGGGCACTCAGGGACACCACCCTCAGCGGTGCAAAGCCTGGTTTCACTTTGCACCCCACCCTCCCATCCGCGGGAACACCCTGCCTGGGGGCGGGGGGTGCAGTATCGGCAGCACTGGGAGCAATCCTGTGGCTTCAGGGAGGGGTTCTTTCTTCTTTTAGTCTTTTGACTTATTTTGGTTTTAATTTTAATAAAAAGGGAACAGAAAAATCCTTAATGAACTATGGGAAGTCCTTCTTTTGTAGTGAGCACAAGAGCCGGTGGAGATCCTGGGGCGGCTGGGATGGGTCTGCCTCCGCTTTACGGAAAAGTCCCGGGCGTGTTGTTACCATCGCAAGACCCCAGCGCGTCAGGCCAGGGCAGTGATCCCCTCCCCAGGGACCTGCTCAGCTCCTGGCCTCATCCCCAGCCGGACACCGGCAGCGGACCGTGTCATCAGAGGGAGGTTTAACTTACCCGCTGGCTTTGCCCCCACCCTCACCCCGAGACGAGAGCCCGCGGGCTCAGGAGCCAACGTCAAGGGACGGTGGTCAGCGGTCCCAGCCCAAAGAGCTGGAAAGAGAGAAGACGAGTGCCTTCACTCTTTCACACTCTAGTTCCAAGAATCGCATGGGTTTATGGAGCCACCGCTGCGGGCTGGGTGCCTTCCCGGGAGAGTGTTGCATCAGGATGCTTTCAGTTGCAAATAACAGACACGTCTAACCTCCCAGAGTTGAAACCCTCAGGGAGTCTGCGTGCCTCTCATCCCAGGACGGCCCCCGGGAGGCAGCCCCACCGCTGGCGAATCCCACAGCTCGGAGACGGCACAGAGCACCCGGGTTCTTTGCGCCTCGCCCCTCCGCTCCCCCAAACGGGCTCCCCCGGGGTCTCCGCGAGGCCGCTACCCGCTCAGCGCGCAGGTGCAAAAGGGCCCCGCCTTTCTGGGGGTCTTTACCAGACAGGGCACCGCTCCCAGAAGGCGCCACCCCTCATTGGCCAGCGCTGAGTCACGTGCCCAGCCCTAAACCAATCACCACCAAGGAGACCATGACTCATTTACATGGCCCGGAAGCGCAGGCGCGGGCGGATCGCCTGCCTGAGAAGCGGTCCCCGCGCTGCGCCGGGGCTGCCGGGCAGGGAGCCTGGAGCGGGGTGGCCGCCAGTGGGGGCCGCTGCCATGACTTGTTTCATCTTCAAATAACAGGCGCCTCTCCTAACACGTGTTAGGGGCTGGAGGCTCAGCGGTAACGCAGACGGGGAACAAAGCGCAGGACGGGCCGCAGCCTCTGAGAACCCCCATCTGCCTGGAGCCGATCGGATTTGCAAAGGCAGGAGGCTCTGATGGCCCGGACCGTCCTTCTGGCACACAGACCTGCCTTCTTCTACTCCAGCCCTTGGAATGAGTTTGCACCCCCGGGGGACGTTTGTTGATGCCTGGAGACACTTGTGGCTTGAGGTGGGAGAAGAAGTTGCGAGTGGCATCTCGCGCATAGAGGCGGGGTGCTGCTACAAGCCCCCACCACGCACAGGACGGTGTCCCACAGTTATCTTGCCCCGGAGGCCACCAGGGCCCAGGATGAGAAGCCAGGGTAGTGCAGGGATTTGTCACACGAGGCTGTGACCACAAATCTATGGGCTGCTTTTACTGATGGGCACTTTAGGAGATATGTAGAAAATCGTGCTAACAGAATGCACATTTTGGCCCGAGAACATAATATCCAGAAGCTCTGCCTTATCCTTACCCCTGGCCTTGCACAAGCCATTCTGTGGAAAGCAACACCCCCACCCCCACCCCCACCCCCACCCCCACCCAACCATCGCCTTCCGAGTCCATGCCCGGCCTGGCTGCGGTACCTCTCCCCTGCAAGAAGGCATCGCTGACCGCTCAGACCTCAGTGCTCTGTTTACATGCCGGTTAGGCGTCAGTTGTGGGACAGCAGAGCAGACCCCACCTCACTGCTGCCCCTTTCTGTAAAACCTCATACGCTTGCTAGGTTATCTTTGCAGGCTCTCTGCCCCCCCCCCCCCGCCCCCATCAGGTGACTTGAGAGGGCACATCTCTCTCTGTGGTCAGAAGCACGCCTGGTCTGGGGTTGGGATGCAAATGCACGTTTGCCAATTAAATCATTGGCTTTATAAGGCAAAAATTGCATAAGTGGAAATTCCCACTGGGAAGTCATCCATTTGCATACACGTCCGTGCCTGTGGGTTCGTACAACCTGGGCCAACTCACAGGCTGCAGCTGATTTCCTCTGGCGCGAAACACTGGTGTTTCTTCTCCGCACTGTATAAAATAAACCCAGTGAAGCCAAGAAAACCATGTGGGGAAGTAGGCAAGGAATAAACTTTGGACACCCTATCAGGAGACTTTCAGCATCAAGAAACAGATTTCTACTGGAAATGCTTTAAATAATACAAATCTTTGTAGTTTCACATCCTAAGGAGGAAGGGCGGTCATGCCAGACTGTTCATTCGGGGACTTGCTAACATCACCGACAGGATTCTTCTACCCTCTGTAGGTCCGCTGTGGTCCTCAGGCCCTTCTCCTGGAGGCACAAGAGGGCTGCACCAGCTCCAGCCATCACCTCACCAAACTCACCCAGATACAGAGAAGAAAGGTTTCCATCTAGGGTCTCTCTTGTTTCTTTTTTTTGAGTGTATTTTTAAGTTTATTTTGAGAGAGAGAGAGAGAAAGAATGAGCAGGGGAGGGGCAGAGAGTGAGGGAGAGAGAGAATCCCAAGCAGACTCTGCACTGTCAGCACAGAGCCCGACTCCGGGCTCGAACTCAGAACCAGGAGATCATGACCTGAGCCAAAATCAAGAGTCGAAAGCTCAACCGACTGAGCACCCAGGCACCCCTAGGGTCTCTTTTTAAGACTAAGGAAACTTGTGGCCAGAATCCCTCCAGCAGACATCCCCCCGGGCTTACGGGCCAGAACCACAGCCCCAACCCCTTCCTAGCGACTGTTGGCAAGGGGGGGTTGATAGTCTTGATTGGCTAAGATGAGGGGCTGGCAAACGACAGCCTGGGCGCTAAAGCCATCCGTCACCTGCTTATGTCAAAAGCCACACCCGTTCACTTACATATCGCCCACGGCTGCTTTCATACTACAGTGTCCGAGACCACATGGCTCAACTATTTACTAGATGGTCCCTTTCGGAAAAAGTTTGCTGCCCTGTGGTTCAGACTAACAAAGATCGATGCCGGAAAGGAAGGGACCAGCCCCGCGCACAGAGGCTTGTCCAGTGAGAGAGGGGATGGAGAGGAGGGAGGCGTGGTGTGGGCAGGAACCCAGTGATGTCTAGTGGGATCCCGCTTTGCCTCTTTGGGGAGCCCCTGCACATTCGCAGGCTCGGCTCCCCGTCTGTCAGAGGTAAAACGCTTTGCCACAGCTGGTAGGATTAAATGAGGTGATAGACGGAAGGCACCCGGCACAAAATAGACCCTAGAGTGTTTTTGTTCCCTTCAGGAATGTTCTAATGGGTTTTCTGCTGTTAGGCTCACCCCAAAAGAGAGGCTGCCGAAGGGATTTGTGGTTTACTAATTGGAATCAAAACATCGCTTCTGCTCTCACAAACGTCAAATTACCCAAACTGGCTTTGGTTTTAGGAGCTTTTCTTAAAAGCAGAAAGGGCTGACAATAAAAACGCCAAAGGAAAGTTGTGCAACATGGCGACGGTGGGTGGCAGGGGTGTCTTTTCTTGGGGGTTTCAGAGTCCAGGGGTGTCTCCCTGCCTTGGAACATTGCTGTGGGTTGGAGGTCGAGGCGGGGAGGGGGTGTGGGCTGGACGGGATGTAAGGCTGAGGATACGCACGGCGAGTATCGAAGGCTGGGGTCCCAACACTGCCCCCCAAGAATCTTTCTTAATATCAAAGCCACCCCACGTATGGAGAAGAAATGACCGCCAAGCAAAATGCTTTCATTAACTGATTTATTTTCCTTTATTTAAAACAACAACAACAACAATCAAGAACACATGTATTGGCCACTGGGGGTTTCTGCCGCGACCAGAGAGCCAGGGGCATAAGGCAGAGAGAACAGGCGGTGGGTTTAGACAGACCCCAATTTATGTTCTAGTTCTCCACTCTTGGCCGCATACACCTGGGGCAGGAGACTGTGCCTCTCCGAGACTCAGTTTCCTCATCTGTAAAATGAAGACCAAAACAGTGCCTCCTTCCTAAGTTCTTGCAAGTATTTGATGAGAGCAATTCAGATTTAAACGGTGATCCAGTGTCCAGGACAGGGTCGCGTAGACAGTCCACACTGGACAGATATTAGCTCTTATATCAAGGTAGAATTAATGCCATGTCTCGGAAAAGGAGACTGAGACTCAGAGAGGTTAAGTAACTCGCCCGAGGACGCACAGCCAGGAAGCAGTAGGCCCAAGCTTGGCACACAGGTCTGAGCGGCTCTAAGCTGCCGGCAGGTAGACCCCAGGCTACGAGACCACCGGACAGCCACGAGGACACCCGACCGAGCTGTGGTCCTTCCTGCCCCAGCGAAGAGGCGGGGGTTGTCCGCACTGTGTCGGCTCATCCTGGGAAATGGCCTTCTACTCTTCACAGTGCTGGCAGTAGGTCACAGGGGCACATGCCTGAGCCCACCTCAAGGTGGGGACCCAGAGGAATCACCCCCATCAAGAGGGAGGACCTCGGAGAGGCAGCCCCCAACAGCTGCGAGGAGCCGGGCAGAGCTCGTCACAGCCAGCAGAGGGCAGCAAATGCATCCGTAAGGGAGGGTGACCCAGGCCGGGAGCAGAGGAGGCCTCACGGCAGAGGCACCCACAGAGGGGTCCAGACCCGATGCGGGTGCCCTTTGTGCCCTGACATTGTGACAGCAGCGGGGATCCTCAGGGCGTTGACTAGGGGCAGGGCTGAGGGCTCTGCATGATCGCCACAGGCCTCCCTGTCTCTGCAGCAGGCACTGGACTGTGGCCCAGCACGGACAGCATCTGGTCCCTCGGCGGGCCGGTGGCAGGGTCCGCATCCTAACCACACTGGGACTTCCGGCGAACCCCCGAGCGCAAGGACGGTGTGGGTGCTGCAGGTGCACAGAGCCTCGGGTGCAAAAGCCCCAAATTCTCGTTTTAGAGATGCAGAGGCCGAGGTTTGCAGAGGGGCACGATGTACTCCGAGTGGTGGGCAGAATCGTGGCCCCCAATGAGGTCCACATCCCGATCCCTGGACCCTGTGACCGTGTCCACCTTGCACCCCAAAAGGGGACTGTGCAGATGTGATTCAGCCAAGGCCCGCGGGATGGGGAGACGGTCCTGGAGCGCTTGGGTGGCCCAGAGTCACCACGAGGGTCCTCAGAGGAGGCAGGCAGGGGTCAGAGTCAGAGAAGGCGACGTGCCCGTGGCAGCAGAGGCCGGAGTGACGCAGTGTGAGGAAAACGCTGGAGGCCGTTGCTGGCTGTGACAGTCGGGGCAAGGGGCCAGAATCCCAGGAATGAAGCAGCTTCTAGAACCTGGAAGAGGTCACCAAGATTGCCCTTCCTCTCCCTGTTGGCCAAAGTTCTCAAGCCTCCCCTCAACTCTGTCCCCACCCACCTGCCTCCTGGGAAGCCCCCACTCACTCACGCACACGTTCATTCAGCCACTCGTTCATTCCTTCAATGTATTTACTAAGCGCCTACTATGTGCCAGGCAATGCAATAGTGAACAAGACAGGCCGGTGGGGGAGGCAGACATTTGTGGTGTGTAGGGATGAGCCAGGGGCCCGGGACCCTGGAGAGCCTGGGGGCAGGAGGGATACCATGGAGGGCTTCCTGGAGGAGGGGAAGCCTTCAAAACTAGGAGCTAGGTAGCCAAGCAGGAGGGAGAGGGGAGATTTTGGTCTCCTCCAGTCATTCAAGAACCACATGCTGAGCACCTACTATGGCCTGGGCCGTAGGCTGGGAGCTGAGGATACAGTGACACCCTCTGGGATTCGGGGCTTAGCAGGGGAGACAGGCCAGGCAGGCAAGGTGTGAGCACCTGCAGTGAGCAGTGGGCAATACCGTGAAGGGGGCGCCATGGGTAGGGGACAGAGGACAGGAGGCCATGGGACAGGGGCAGGGGGCGAGGGGCCAAGGGGTAGGGGACAGGGGACAGGGACAGGGGCTTCTCAGAGGTGCCAGGGGATCAGCCATGGCGAAAGCATAGGCTAAGGGGTAAAAAACCTGGGTTTAGACCCTGCTGGGACCCTCACCAGCCATAACCGTGGAAGTCGTTTAAATTCTCTGAATCTCGGTTTCCTCGTCTGTGAAATGGGAGTGACGCTAGTTACGTTCTTGTCGGTGACACAGCCCCTGACCCACAGTAGGTGCTCAAGAAAGCACTGCTGGGTGGATGAGTGAGGGGTAGGACGCATAGCTGTAGTAGGTGCAGCCTGCCCAGTAAACGGTGGCCATGTGGCTGCTGACGATGCCGACGACGACAGCGGTCTGTGTGCGAATTGTGACTCACGGGGAAGAGCGCGCAAGAGCCCGCAAAGACAGATGGCGTTTCCCAGCGGACCCGGCCACCAGGGGGCGTGTGCGCACGCGCGTGCGCTCCCAGACCACGCTCACCCAAGCACAAGGTCACCCTCACACGCATCGGCACACTCACACCCAGGCCTGCACGCACTCACACACATATCCCTACACGTTCACTCACACACACACAGTCACACGCACACCCCTTTCCAGGCGTGGACGGGCCCGTCCTGCTCCCCCCACCGGGAGCCCGCGTAGCCGCGCGGCGGACTCGTGGCCCCGGCGTGCCTGGTGGCCGCCGATCCCCGGCCCTGCCGGGAGGGCCCGCGACGGTGGCCTCGCCTGGGGACTGCCACTCGTGTCGTCCTCCCAGCAAACCCTGGGCGCTGGGGACCGCTCCGTCCTCCCTGCCCCGGAGGGAAACTGAGGCCCGGAGAGGTTAGGGGACGTGCTGGGAGGGGGGACTTCCAACCCCAGCGGTGTAACTGCAGCGCAGCCTCCTGCCTCTTGTACTAACTTGTCGCCCTCGGACAACACGCGATCAGGGGCCTGGCCGGCTCCGCAGTCCGGCCAGTCCGGCCAGGCCGCCCCTGTTCTCTCCTGCGCCCGGGTTCTCTCTGACTGTGGGTCCCTGTTCCCGCTGCTCTTTCGGTCTCGCTCTCTCTCCACCGCTGCCCCTCCCCCCGTGTGTCTGTGCGTCTCCCCATCACTGCGTCTGTCCGTCCCTGTGCCGCGTCCCCACACGTGCTTCCCCGGCCCGGCCCCGCTCACCCTGTGGACGTATTTTGAAGTCCCTCATGGAAACTCAGTGTCCCTGGGTCTCTGAACTTTCCCTACAACGTGGACCAAGTCCCAGGTCTTGGCGGAGGAGGAAGGGGGCCCAGCGGTGGCCCAGCGGTGGCCCGAGGGCACTGGCTGGAGTCACCTGACCTGAGACTCTGCTGAAGGGCTCATCTCCGACCTCCAGAGCGCTCCCTGCCCAGCCGCCCTGCTCCCTCCCTGGCTTCTCACTGGGCCACCCCGTCCCCCCCCCCCCCCAAGCTCCGTGGAAGCCCCAACCTTTCCCTTCAGACAAAGGAGAGTGGGGGGCAAAGGGAGGCCTGGAATCAAGGGATTGTAAAATCATGCCCTGGAATTTGCTGGAAGCAGAAAAGCCCCCCATAAAAGTCTTCCAATCCCTCATATTTGATTTCACAAGCTGGTCGTCTAGGTAATTGTGGAGGGCGGCTCCCCCACCGGCCCCCCACCCCCACCCCGGGCATCAAAGTCTCCTCCACACACACATGCCCCTTTGCTCCCCAGGCACGTCCTGGTGGGTGGTCAGGAGGGGGCCAGCGAGGGCCAGACGGTGTTTCCTCTGCTTGCAGATGCCAGGTGCTAAGTGACAAAGTGCTGTCCATGGTTACTATCTGGGAGAGGGTGGCCCTCCTGCCGGGTTCCCCTTCACTGTGGGACCCAGGGGCAGAGGCCGCAGACCCCCACAGTCGTCCTCGAGCTTGGTCAGCACCCTGGTCTGGGCTGCACTCTCCCATTTCTCTCTATAAAGGTTCTTCCTACCCCAGGGTCCCTCACCAGAATAAAAGTCCCTACTGCTCAGATGGTGTGGCAGCTCCTGACAGACGAGAGCAGGATGGGCCAGGGTGGGAGGCTCAGTCATCAGGTGCCACACAAGACAGGCTGTGGATCTTGGCTAAGGAAATCTGTTCATTCAAAAACTATTTCTTGAATGCCGGCTGAGAGCTGATGCGTAAGTCGGCTGGTGGCTTATCTTCTCCGGGTCTTGTTTTCCTCGTCTATAGAGTGGGGATATTGCTTGCCTCATGGGTTGTTATAAGGATTAATTAGTTGTTCGTGGTAATCAAAATCAGCTCAAGGTCAGGCCTCAGTTCAAATCTCGGGCCCACCACTTAGGTCGCGATGGTCAATTGCATGTGTCAACTTGGTGAGGCCATAGCCCCCAGTCATTCACTTGATCGTTCATTTAGGCACTTGTAGGAAGTAGTGTGGAAGTAATTACAGTCTCCAAAATCATGTGACTTTCAGGTAGAGAGAGTGTCTTAGATGATCCAGGTGGGCCTGGTCTAATCAGTTGAAGGGCCTTAAGAACAGGGCTGAAGTGTTCCCGCAGAAACAACTCTGCCTGTGGACAGCAGCCCCACCTGGTGTCCAAGGACCCCGGCGCCTCCTGACGGCCTGACCCGCGGACTCCGACCTGCCTGGCCAGGCGCCCCCAGGCCCACGCCAGCTCCTTGCAAGAAATCCCTTATGATCGGTCTCCTACCGGTTCTGCTCCTCTGCTTGGATGCTGACCGACACGGGGAGTCTGGCAGTGTTGCTCTACCTGTGCCCTCAGCTGTAAAAGGGGCCTAACAATCGCACATAAAACCGTAATGAAGACTAGAGTGTAACCAAACCCAGTCACTCCAACAAAGGAGTGGCCGCCCCAAGACCGACAGTCACAGAGAGGGAAAGAGCAGAGGCGTGGAGGCCTCGGTCACCCACAGCCTGCAGTCCCTGCCTCTAGGCTGCAAGCAGGACCATCTCAGGGTGGGAAGGGGGCACCCTGCACCCTGGTCCTTTCCGTGTGCAAGTTGGGGACACATATTTCCCCCACAGGACCAATTTTACAGAAAAGACGAAGCTGGGTCCCCTTCCTGTTCTTCCCGGGACTCAAAACCTCATCCCCAGCCACGCCCCCAGCCACGCCCCTTCCTGTCACGTGGACGAGATGGCCGTAAGGTTGCCAGATAAAAATAACAGGCTGCACAATTAAACCTGAGCTTCAGATAAGTGACAGATAGGTTTTTGTGTTTTTTTTTTTTTTAACATATTGGATGGGATATACTTACACTTAACAAGTAATTTGTTTATGTAAAAATCAAATGTAACTGGGAGTCCTGTGTTTTTTGGTTTGTTTTTTGTTTTTATTTATTTGTTAATGCTTATTTATTTTTAAGAGAGAGAGAGAACAGGGGAGAGGCAGAGAAAGAGAGGGAGACACAGAATCCAAAGCAGGCTCCAGGCTCTGAGTCGTCAGCACAGAGCCCCACGCAGGACTTGAGCCCATGAACTGCGGGATGGTGACCTGAGCCGAAGCCGGCTGCTTAACTGACTGAGCCACCCAGGTGCCCCCCTCCTGTGTTTTTAAATTTTTTATCATTATTTTTTTTTAACGTTTATTTATTTTTGAGAGAGAGAGACAGAGTGCCAGTGGGAGAGGGGCAGAGAGAGAAGGAGACACAGAGTCTGAAGCAGGTTCCAGCCTCCGAGCTGTCAGCACCCAGCCGGACGCGGGTCGGAACCCACCAACTTCAAGATCATGACCTGACCTGAAGCCAGATACCCACAGGCCGAGCCACGCAGGCGCCCCCCTCCCCCCAAGCTGTGTTTTTTATTTGTTACATCTGGCAACCCTAAGTGGGTAGGACTGGCTACATAATTAATTATGAAGAATTCCAAGATGGTGACAGGAAGTTTTAAACCAAGCGTGAAGGAGACCTTTTCCTGAGTGTCTGAATCACATGCACGCCCACGAAGAGGCCACACCGGACCGTGACCATCTCCTTCCTGCCACAGGGAGGTAATGTTTTGGCTGCTCCCACTCCCTGCCAAGCCGGGCAGGGGATATGACCTTGACGGGTGACAGAATTCAAGTGACCTCCGGGAGCCCAGGAGCAAGAAAGTGAGCCCAAGCACGTTGATCGCCTACTCTGACTGCCCTGTAGTCTGATAGAGGAGAGTCAGCGTTTAACTGTATCTGTGCTTTCTATTTGAGTTGCTTCAGATCCCTCAGGAAAGCAGTTACATGACATCAATTCCCAAAGGAGCCAGCGGCACGGGGCTAGGGAGGGGGCATGGGGCTTCCCCCGCTTCCTTAACGATTTAGTCCCCCCAAAATAAAATAAAGTGGTATTTTTAAGTTCATAAAAAATCAGTAAAATAAAAACAGATCCACTTTTCACAAAATAAAATAAAACAAATATGAGACCAAGAGGGCAGGTAACGCCCTCTCTGACCAAGGCGGCCATCGGGAATGCAGAGATTCGTAATGTTAGTATCTAAAGTGTTACACAAAAGATGGGTGTGAATGGCACACTTGCTCTAACAGGCGTCCTGCTCTGTGGCCTGGACAGCTGACTGGACACAGGCTGGGCCTTTATGACTGGGACCGCTGCCTTCACACCCCACTTGGATGGCCATTAGGAGCAGGCGTTCGAGTACTCTCTGATCAGTTTTAAGTGTTAACGTGGGCTTCCCAGCTTTAGAGGTTAAACACTGCATAAAGATCCAGCATCATCCAGAATATGTAAAGAGCGCCTGCAACTCAACAACAAGAAGACCGACAACCCAACTGAAAAATGAGCAAAGGACTCCGGGGAAGGTGTACGGATGGCCAGCACGCACACGGAGAGATGCTGCGTGTCCCCCGTCGTTAGGGACACGCAAGTCAAAGCCACAAAAGTGCACTCGCGAGGATGCGCTGTCATTTTTAAGAGCGGACAACAGCAGGCGACCGCAAAGGTGTAGAGAAATTGGAAACTCTTGTCCACTGCGGGTAGGAACGTGAGATGGTGCGGCCGCTGTGGAAAACAGTCTGGTGTTTCCTCAGAAGGTTAAGCCTAGAATTACCAGGTGAGCCTGCAGGTACATGCCCCAGACGACTGAAGACAGGTGCTCAGCCCGTACGTGCACAGGCACGTTCACAGCGGCACTGTTCGTAACAGTCGCAAGGTGGACCCAACCAGATGTCCAACAGCCGATGAACGGATAGATAAACCGCGGTGAATAAACACCGTAGAATATTACTCAGTCATAAAAATGAATGGGGCGTGAGACGGCTGCCACGTGGATGAACGTCGAAGGCAAGGTGCAGAGCGAAAGAAGCCAGACAAAAACGGCCATATGCTGTAGGATCCCACTTATGTGAAATCTCCAGACTAGGGATGAACCCACAGGGACCTAAGGCACACTGGGGGTTGCCAGGGGCTGGAGGGAGAGGCGAATGGGGGGCATCTGCTTCACGGGTGCAGGGTTTCCTTTTGGGGGTAGTGAAAATGGTTCGCAACGAGATAGAGGTGGTGGTTGTACAACCTCATGAAGACGCTAAATACCAGTGGTTAAGTTTCTGTGTGAATTTCACCTCAATTGAAAAACAATAGATTCAGGGGCGCCTGGGTGGCTCAGTCGGTTGAGCGTCCGACTTCTGCTCAGGTCGTGATCTCGTGGTTCGTGAGTCCGAGCCCCACGTCGGGCTCTCTGCTGGCAGCGCAGAGCCCCCTTCGGATCCTCTGTCCATTCCCCCCCTCCGTCTCTCCTCTGTTTGTGCTCTCTCTCTCTCTCTCTCAAAAATAAATAAACACTGGGGGGAGAAAAGAACTACGGGGCTGAGAACTGGGTGCAGGAGGTCAGTAACTACACGTTACAGGTCCTCTGGAATCTGAGGAACTGGGGCTCGGAGAGGCCAGGTCTGGATTTGGACCCAGACCCCAGACGACCCGGACAAGGCTCTGTCTACACCTCCGTCCCCTGTCCAGCTGCTGCTGTGGCCTGGAACACATCACTTGGCCTCAGTTTTCTCATCTATGATGTGGGCATTTCACTCTCAAACACCCCTTCTGCTTTTATTTCTCTTCCTGCATGCATCACATGTCTTGAAGGTGGGTTTATCAATCTGTATGTAGTAACCCATGTCCCATGTTTGGTTTTCAAACATGTCTTGGCAAGTCGGGGGGTTCCGGATGAGATAACCAGGATTAACCACGGGGTTGCGCGTCTCTTCTCCTACAGCTGATCCAACTTCCATTCCTCTCCCCTTTCACTCTAAGCGTTGGAAAAGCTAAGTTTTCCCTTTCCCAGACTCCTCCGCAGCCACATGCCATCGTCTTGGCCAATGAAACATAAAGGGAGGTCCGCTGGGGTCCTGGGAAAACTTCTGATTTCCTGCTGAAAGGAACAGATGTCACTGGCATCGCGTCTTCTTTCTTTCTTCCCGCCTTGCCTACTGATGTGATGCTTGGAGCTGCAGCAGCCATCTTGTGACCTGAAGGAAAAGGCCAAGAGAATCACTGAGGCATCAGCATCTCACATCGCCGAGCTGCTGCACCAATGGCAACCGCCCCCTTCCAGTCGTCTCGCTGTCTGAGCAAGAAAGAGCCCCAGGCTTCTGATCCTTGGAACAGTGTGTGAGCCCAGCTGATTCATAAGCGGCCCCTGACCAGTGTATTAGTTGGGATTCTTCTGATTCCAAGGGACAGAAACCCAACTCGTGGTGGTGGCTTAAGCCAAAAAAAAAAAAAAAAAAAAAAAAAAAAAAAAAAGGGACTTTACTGGCTCATGTCATTGGAATGTGGAGGGGGTGGGTGGGCACCTGGCTTCAGACACGGCTGGAGATGAGGGTTTCTCCACATTGGCCGTACTGACATTTGGGGACTGGGTAAGTCTTGGATGTGAGTGCCGTCCAGTGAATCGTCGGGAGCTCAGCAACGACCCCGACCTCTGACCTCTACTCACTAGATGGTGAGTGGCGCCCCCCACGCCCCCCACCCCTGCACTGCTCCAGATGTGACACACGAAAATGTCCCCAGACATCGCTGCATGTCGACTGGAGGGCAAAACACCCCTTTGGAACCCCTGACCAAGGTCAAGTCTTCCAGACTGTCCATCTTTCCATGTCTCAGCTCTGGAACCTTCTCTGTGTTAACCTTGACCTCTCCTCCTGCAGGCGGCCTTCCTCTATGAAGGCAAAGAAGAGTCCCCAGACTTGCCTCCCTCCGGGGAAAACAGAGCTGCTCCCTCCCCGCCCTCTCCTAGCAGTCCCAGGGCAGGATTCTGATTGGCTCCCCTAGGGTCACATGGCCTCCAGTGAACCCATGTCTGTATGGAGACAAATCAAACGGGGACATCTGCCGTATCTGACCTGGAGAGGGGGTGTGTTGTGGGGGGACAGGCTCACTGGGGCCAAGGAGAATGGCAGAAGTGTAGTTTCCCAGAGGAAAAATGGGCACCGTCGGAAAAAACCAACAGGGAGACAGACACTGGCACATAAAAAGAGTTGACACTCCTAGCGCGAAAGTAGGCAAAGAGGCGGAACGGCAAGCAGGTTGACGTTTCTTTTGTTGTTGTTGTTTTGTTGTTGTTTTTGTGTTTTGTTTTTGTTTTTCTTAATTGAGACAGACTTCTCATAATTGACATTTCTTTTGCGCGTGTCTGTGTGTGATATGTTTTTTAAAAATATTTTGTTTAACATGTATTCATTTTTGAGAGTGAGAGACACAGAGCATGAGCGGGGGAGGGGCAGAGAGACAGGGAGACACAGAATCCGAAACAGGCTCCAGGCTCCGAGCCGTCGGCCCAGAGCCCGACGCGGGGCTCGAACCCACGGACCGCGAGATCGTGACCTGAGCGGAAGTCGGACGCTCCACCGACGGAGCCCCCCAGGCGCCCCAACTGACATTCTCAGTTGACACAGACTTCACGTGCCATAACGTCTGTCGTTTCAAAGCGTGCATTCAGTGGTTTTTAGCACGGTGACAAGGCTGTGCAGTCACCACACGGTCTGGTTCCAGAACGTTCTCATCACCCCCCACAACAGTCCTTGCACCCACGAAGAGCCACCCCCATTCTTGCCCCGGTCCCCAGTGCAACTTTACGCTTTAAACAACGGTAAATGTCATTGCAGATCGCACACCATTCCCATTGTGCTCCTCAAGGATTGAAGACACCTTAAGGGACCCCGCCATCAGCATCCAACGGACACATTCTCCCTTTCTGATAGAGACAACCACCGGCCTAGAAGATTTCTCGCGTCCGTGCCGGCCGTATAGACCTGGCGGTGTGTTATAAAGTGAGTCCCTTTGCGGCCAGCTGTGTCTAGCTGAAGGCCAGGCAGATGGAGTGTCTGTTCAGGCCAGATGCGGTGGTTGACCAGATCGCCGCCCAGAGCCACGTGCTGAGCTGACCCCAGAAGCCAGGGGGAAGGGACCAAAAGCGGAGTAAGAGGTCCCCCCGGGGCGTGACAGGGAGGGCTCCAAGTGGCGGGTCTTTAAGGCCAGGTTTACCTGGATTCAGATCCCTCCTCTTGCCTTCTGCGTGACCTTCATTTCTCTGGGGCTTAGTTTCTCATTCTCATCGTATCCCCACCTCTACAGACCACACTCTCAGGTCTGTTTCACAGAGGAAACTGAGGCTCGGACGGGGAGCCGCTCACCAAAGATCACCGCTGTCTCTCCAAGGGCGCCTCCCTGTCTTCGTGGAGGTAGGTGTGGCCACGTGATTTGTTTCCGCCATATTCTTTTTTTCCCTCTGGCCTGGCTACGGGACACCTTTGTGAGGGTAGCCGCCCTGTCCGCCTGGGTCCCTGAGGGGCCACGCGGAGTGCTATCCCTCTGCCGGCCTGCGACACGCCTGTGGTATGGGTGAGAAGTACACCTGTGTTGTTTTAAGCTACTGAGACGTTTGTCACCACAGCATAATCCAGCCGGTCGTGACTGAGGCAGTCACATGATCAAGAACCCAGACTCATACCCAAGTCTCTCTGACTCCCGGGCCTCAGCCCCTAGCATCCTGCCTCAGTGGAGAGTCCGGGGCTTTCTTGGGCCCATAGGCAGTGCTTCTGAAGCCTGGAATTGGCAAGTGGTTCTGAACGTCTATTAATGACCGTGAAGAAAGATACGGCAGGCGGAATCCCATGACGGCCCCTCAATGTTCCACACCCTCGTATGATCCTCTGCATGTTGAGTACATACATAGTTGTGTTAGAGGGCACAAGTGACTTTAAGGAAGAAAACGGGGGCGCCTGGGTGGCTCAGTCGGTTGAGCGTCCGACTCTTGATTTCGGCTCAGGCCACGATCTCACGGTTCGTGGGATTGAGCCCTGCGTCCGCCTTTGTGCTAACAATGAGGAGCCTGCTTAGAATTCTCTCTCCTCTTCTCTCTGTGCCCCCCCCCTCACTTGCGTGCGTGCTCTCTCTCTCTCTCTCTCAAAATAAATAAACACTAGAAAGAAAATTATCCTTGGTGGGCCTGACCTAATCAGGTGAGCCCTGCAAAGGGAAGAAGCCCTTCCTGGAAAAAGAGATTCAAAGCACGTAGGGCATTCAGCACGAAGGAGATCGTCTGTTGCCGGCCGGCTTTGAAAGCGGAAGGGGCCGTGCAGCAAGGAATAAGGCCACTCAGGGTGGAGGGAGCCCGGGCTCACCCCAACAAGCAGACAGGACTTGGGCCCGACGCTCCAGAGGAGAACACAGGCCGGCCAACAGCTTGATTTCAGCCCAGTGAGACAGAGAACCCGGCCTCTCTGTGCCCACGCTTCTGTCCCACAAAAATGAGGAAGGAAAAACACGGGTGTTGTTTTAAGCCACTACGTCTGGGGCAACTTGTTACACGGCATCGAGAGCTAATACAAGGGGCAATCTTTTCATGCGTCCACGGAGCCGGGAGGAAGCCCACTGAAGACGCAGCTGCCCGCACTGTCCTCGGGCTCCCGTTCTCCGGGAAACCTCTCCCAGCACATCCAGACCTCTCCCTACCCCCTCGCCCGGGCTCTATTCCTGCCACTGTTCTGATTCCCCGATTATTCCCTTCAGTACCTGCTCAGCCGACACGCCATGTGGTACAGAGCTCCCCTTGCACGGGGTGAAAAAAACGAACTTAAGCTCTCAAATGTAGGCTCCCAGTCAGAGCTGGAAATACCAGGCCGAGTTGGCACGAGGAATGCCAGCTCCTTGCCAACAGGGTTGAATGAGGTTTTTTTAGTCTCGAACAAAGCTTTCCCTTTGAGGATCAACTGCCAACAGGGAGCTCTTTGTTTTGAGTAGGACTCCAGATGATTGCTGGGACAGAAAAGGGGAGAAAGGAGACACCATCGAGATCCCAGCGTGTAAACCCTGGATCCCCCGAAACATAATTTTTTTTCACTTGTTGGCAAATATGGACGCATATCGCGCTGACAGTCTGAAACATCCATTTGATCCGTGGCCCCGGGCCTGGTCTCACGTTTCGTGGCAGGTGATCCCTTCGAAGATACGCACGGACATACGTGGGGCCTGGCGAGGAGGAAAGGCGTATTGTCACTTGTCAGCTTTTCTTTTTTTTTTTTTTTAATGTCGTTGGAAAAAAAGGAAAGCAAAACCTCCAGATACAGCCCTGGTGTCGTTTCCCGAGGTAGAAAACCCTGGAGGCGGGAAGGAAGCGCGGGTGACTCTGACAGGGCACTAAGAGCCTCTGCGTAGAAGCCAGCTGTGGCCCGGTGTGCATGGCTGTTTATGGCACCTTCTGAGCTCTGCACAGAGCCCGCTGGGGTGAAGAACGCTGCCTCAGCTCTCTCACTCTTCAAAGCTCGGCCCCCGAGATGCTCGGAATAAACCCCAATGTGCCACTTTGGGGCCCATGTCCTCGTGATCTGGCTTTCCTGCCGTGCGTCTGACCCGTCGTCCCCCAGCTCTCTGTGTCCGGCCGTGCCTGGAACGCGGCCGGCACGTTCCCGCCTCAGGGCCTTTGCACAGCCAGTCTCTCCGCCTGGGATTCTGTTTCAGACACCCACCTGCTTGACTGTTTCTTCTGGCTCGTGCCCAAGAGTGGCATCTCCCCAGAGCGGCCTCCTCCGGGCCTTCGTCTGTCTTCTCCGTTCGCTGGCCTCGCTTCACAGGCTGAATTTTTAATTTCATCTCTTCCCCCTCGGGAGTGTGAACGTCACGCTTAGAGTCGCATCGCTCCTGGCCTCATCGGAGAATGCAAGCCAGCGGCCGGGCAATTGCATACAGAGTCCCTGCCCTCCTGGGGCTCCTGCTCCGGGGTGCTGGGCAGCCAGAGAGGGGGTGAGGGACAGCGGGCGAGGGCGGGGAGCCGGCCCGTCCCCCCCACGCCCCCCGCCCACCTCGCGCCTGCACTCGCCAAGAGGTCCCCGGTGGCTTGGGTGCTGGTAAGCAGCCCCGTGGCTGACCTCCCTCCCGTTAGCTGTCCCACCTGTCACCGCTGCTTTGCAAAGCCTGCGGGCGTGGGCCCCGAGCCGCGGTCCCTCCTCGGTGACCTCGGCTCGGGGACGGGAGTCATGACACGGATCATCCAAAACAGCTGAGAGCCACAGCAGCCCTGCTGGGGACGATAGCCGGTGCGTGTGACCGCGCTCGGTCCCGGCGACGACGCGCTGTCCCCGACGCTGTCCGCGGTTCCGGTCTGCACCCCTGCGGCCAGAGCGTCTGACGTCCGTTCTCCCCTTCCTGAACTCACTTCTTTTGTTGTTTTAAGGAGCCTGGCTTTCCCGGCACGGAAAGCTTTTCTCCTCGGCTTGCAGCCTAAGCCCAACCACTCTCGTGGAGGGAGAGGATGTTTTCCTTTACTGAGCTTTCATTTACTGGGCTAGAATTTACAGGCCGTGCATGCGGTCTGGGGGTTCTGACAGACGCCAAGGGCCAGGGGACCGCCCGGCAGTTAGGGTGCAGAGGCCCCCACCCGACTCCTTCGGCTGCACGGGGTCTCAATCCTCGCATCACCCCCGAGAGGCGGCACCAGGCAGGGGTGCAAGGCCCTCGCGCGCCCCAAGTTCCACTGCCCAGCACCATGCCTGACGTCCGCAGCTGCGCAACACGCGTTAGTCACACCGTCGAAACAAAGACCCTGGCGTTACGGGTCGGCCGCGTTTACCAACGAGGAGGAGAGTTCCTCGTTTGCGTCCCCGATCTCCTGTGCCAGCCTCCGGCTCTCGGATCCACAGGGGTCTCTGCACGGCCTCACGTGAATCCAGCCTAATCACCAACTCTTGCTTCTCACGTTCATGGTCGATCCCCCGAAGGATGCTTGGTGGGCGGGAAGGAGGCCAACCGACCCTCCTCACCACAGGGTGGATGAAGGAATCCTAAGCGGGGACGGTCTACGTCCTCGGGTCCAGTCTGGACTCTGGCACAACCTGCCGTGTGACCTGATGCAATGATCACGGCCTCTCTGGGCTTTTGCTTCTCCAACCGCACGAGGAAGGAGGGGCTTACTCAGGGGCGCCCGGGTGGCTCAGTCGGTTGGGCGGCCGACTTCGGCTCAGGTCACGATCTCACGGTCCGTGGGTTCGAGCCCCGTGTCGGGCTCCGTGCTGACCGCTCAGAGCCTGGAGCCTGTTTCGGATTCTGTGTCTCCCTCTCTCTCTGCCCCTCCCCCGTTCATGCTCTGTCTCTCTCTGTCTCAAAAATAAATAAACGTTAAAAAAAGAAAGAAAAGGACGGGCTTACCCCTAACGGCGTCCAAGGGCGCATGCAGCTCAGCCATTATGGTGCTGCACTAGCGAGGGCTCTCTTGGCTGCAAATGACAGAAAACCCCACTCACGCTGGGTTAGGGAAGGACGAGGGAGGCGTTTCCTGGCCGGCCCGGGAGGTGTGAAGCAGACGGAGTCAGGTATGGCTCCATCCAGGGGCTCTGACGATGTCGCCCATTCTGCCTCTCTCTCAATCCTCCCCCGCCCCTGCCAGGGTTTTCCCCTCCACCCCTCAGCTCTGCATTCCTATGTGTTGCCTCCGTTCTTGTGCACAGTCTCCCTGTGGGGAGGCAAGAGGCCGCCAGTGGCCCCAGACTTCCACGCTGCCCTCCCAGAGCCTCCACCGCAAAGAGCAATTCCCTCCGCCCCGGAGCTCGGGCAAAAGGGTCCGTGTTGGCCCTGCTCGGACAAACCTGGCTCACAAGCTCACCCCTGAACCAATCCCTGTGGCCCAAGGGGTGGGATTCACGGATCGGCTGAGCCCGTGTGGCACAATCTCACCTGGATCCCAAGGAGGCGAGTGATGTGAGCCCTCCTGACCCCCGCTGGCCCTGGGGGAAGGGTGTTTCCCCAAAGAAAAGCCTGCAGGTGCCTTCGGAATGAGGGGAGCAGACCCCAGACCGGGAAACATCTTCACAAAATCCATTACAGGGTCTCTAGGGCCCCTGGCTGGCTCAGTGGGTAGGTCACGCAACTCGTCATCTCAACGTTGTCAGTTCAAGCCCCGTGTGGGTGTAGAGATTACTTAAAAATAAAATCATTAAAAAAAAAAAATCCATTACCGAGTCTGGATTACACTTCCCGCGACCAACCATCCAGGAGGTTTGCCTTCTGTAAGTGCGTCCGGAGAAGTCCCCGCTGGGCACCAGGAGCCACCCGGTCCCCCGAGCCAGCCAGGACCTGCCTGCATGGACGCTGCCCACCGGGCGTGGACCCATCCCCCCCCCCCCCCACCCCTCTCTCTGCAGCGTCTGAAAAGTCCCCTCCCGAACCGTGGGCTGCCTGCAGGGAAGCGTTCACGTTTACTTCCGCAGAGGCGGGTGATGCACGGAGCCCTTCTCCGCGGTCCCTAAGGCGGCCCCAGCCCTCGGCGCAGCCTGGGGGACACCTGAGTACCTGTTCGCTGCAGGAAGCGGTCAAAGGTGAATGAGATTCCTCCGGCGGCCGTAGCAAATGAGCACAAACGGGGTGGCTTTAAACCACACAAGCGTGTTTTCTTACAGTTGGGGAGATCACACGCTTGAGACGGGTCTCCTGGGGAAATGCAGGGGTTAGCAGGCTGGGAGGCTCCGGGGGGGGGGGCGGGTGGAGAACCCGTTTCTTTGCCTTTTGCAGCTTCTAGACGCCGCCCGCAGCCCTCGCCCCCCGGCCCCTTCCTCCATCCTGAGGCCCAGCTGCAGGGCGTCTGCCCCGGACCCTCCCGCCCGCCCGCCCCATCAGGACCCTGGTGCCCACAGGCTCATCCTGCCACCTCGGAGCCCTGAACTTATTCATATCTTATTGCAGAGTCCCTTTTTCCGCGGAAGGTTACATATTCGGAGGGTTCAGGGATTGGGCTGTGGACATTTCGGGAGGCCGGTATTCCAGAAAGGTTACTGCACCAGCCGCCTGTATCGCCCTCCACGCAGCCCATGCCGGTGAAAACCTGCTTCGAGGGACAGACTGGGGCTTGCAGTGAGCTGGGACAAAGTGGAGTCCCTACCTGCCCACACAGACACACACACACACACGGAGCCTCCTTCGGTGAAGGTTCATGAAGCACCTACTGTGTGCCTCACACTGAACTTAGCGCTGAGTTAAGGAGTGGACAGAGGAGATCGAAACAGACAGGGTCCCCTCACGGAGCTTCCAGTCCCTAAATATCACACCAAATAAGCACCAGCCGATCTATGACTGAATCCACTCGACCAATGCTTACTCAGGGCCCGATATATGCCAGCCCCATGCTATGCTCTAGTGAACGGGGCGGACCCGGTCCCCACCCCCATGGGGTGTCCACAGCCGGGACGGGGGTGTTGGCAAAAGGGAAGGAGACAGGTGGTCTGTGTGGCTTGCCTACTGCCGCCTGACAAACCGCCCCGAAGCTCAGTGACTTCAAACGACAGCCCGTGTATGGTTTTGCATACGTATAAGGTCAGCTGGAAAGTTCTGCTGACCTAGGATGGTCTCCGCTGATCAAGGCTGGGATTCGTCTCGGGCCTGCGGTCAGCTGCGAAGGTAGGCGGAGGGCCAGCTGGTCTAAAATGATCCCACTCAGGGTGCCTGGGTGGCTCAGTCGGTTAAGCGTCCAACTTCGGCTCAGGTCATGATCTCACGGTTCGTGGGTTCGAGCCCCACATCGGGCTCTGTGCTGACAGCTCGGAGCCTCCTTCCAATTCCGTGTCTGCCTCTCTCTCTCTCTCTCTCTGCCTCTCCCCACTCACATTCTGTCTCTCTCTCTCAAAATAAATAAACAAGCTTTAAAAAAAAAGAGGGGCTCCTGGCTGGCTCAGTCGGTCCGACTTCGGCTCAGGCCACGGGTCTCACGGTTCGTGAGTTCGAGCCCCACGTCGGGCTCTGTGCTGACAGCTCAGAGCCTGGAACCTGCTTCCGATTCTGTGTCTCCCTCTCTTTCTCACCCTCCCCCACTCACGCTCTGTCTCTATCAAAAGCTGAATAAACATTAAAACAAATTAAAACAAAATCTAGCACAAGCGGGAGGAACGGAGAGGCCACCAGGTTCTTCTCTCTCTCTCACCCCTAGTCTGCGGGGAAGTTTCCCCTGGCCCCAGGCCTGACCTCGTCGGGCGGTTCTCCCTCTGTCAAGGTCCCCCTGCCACCGTCCTGCGTCATCGTTTGTCACTCCAGCCCAGGTCGCCTGTGCTGGGCGGACCTGCCCCAACGCCGGAGTTCCCCGACCTCTGGGGCCAGCGTGCTGCCGACTCGAAGGGAGCCAGCCCTTAATTTTCCCCCCACCGAGTCGGAAGAGCTTCTGTGAAAATGGCCGGGAAACACCCCCCCCCCCCCACGGCCCTCTCACAGAGCTGGTTTCTGGGTTGGCCTGACCAGCAAGGATCTTTCTAGATTTGCAGTAAAACCTGACCTTTGGTTCAACCCAGTTTAATGAGTGCGTGAGGCTGACAAAGGCCCAGAGCGGTCCCCAGAGCTGCTTCGGGTGAGGCCGCCAGCCCTGGGGCCGGCCCTTCCCTGTGATCTCAGTGTCCCTCCCAGTCCCCACAGAGTCGGCGGGGGCAGCTGCGGGGCGCCACTTTGAGAAACAGATTGCAGCTCTTCTGGAAGGCGGGAGGGGGAGAGGCCGAGAGCCGGGGGCAAAGCCTGTGGGGCCCGCGGGGGCTGCGGTGGGGCCCGAGGGCCTTCGAGCCCTTTCGTTTGCCGCGCGGTGACCATTCGGCCGTCGATGGCGTGGCTCCAGGGTCAGACCTGGGCTCACTGCTCGCAGCTCTGGGATCGGAGCAGGGACCTAACCTCTCTGGGTGCCTGCTGGTCGTCCGCTAGAAGGGCCGCAGACCCCTCGCTGTCCAGGTCCCTGCGGGGAGGAAGGAGGAGACACGCAGGGGCTCAGTAAACACTCGCCCTGACGGGGAGTGCAGGCTGGGGGCACAGCGGGGGCTTGAAGGGCGCAGAGCAGAGCCACTCCCCGCCCGGCGATGAGAAAGCTGTGCTCTCTGTCCAGTCCTGGTGCTGAGACACTCGGGGACACGCCCTGGAAAAGAGGGCTCAGCCCCTCTGTCAATGAGAACGGGCCAAGAGAGGCCACGGGCTGTGCCCAAGGCCACCCAATGAGAGGGTGGTGCCGAATCTTCTAAACTAAATGGTGTGGGCCCCAGCAAGGAACGACCAGCCGGTGCCCGCGACCCTAAAGTCTCTGGTGACGTGACCGTGTGGTCGGCGCCTGGCGAGGAATGGACTTTGAGGGCCGGGGCTGCTCTCCCCCCTGCAAACAGCCCCGGCTCTCAATCTAGAAAAACATCTTCAGAAAATGGAAGATAGCGTTTCTACTTAGGGGGCCCATCGGACGCAAGCAAGCCCCCAGAAAGAGCCAGAGGCCTCCTGAAGACCTGACCGGCAGTTCAGCGGGCTGTCTGAGCAGGCTTCTGATCAGACAGAAGCATGACCGTAATCACGGAGACAAGAGCGATCCCGGCTACGCTCGGGATTTTCGGTGCGTTACCCCACTTTCCCTCCACCTCAGCCATGGCGGTGACGTAATGTTTTTAGTGTCCATTTTACAGAAGGGGAGACGGAGGCCACGAGAGGTGAGGTCACTGGCTCCGGGCCCTCCCGCCAGGAGGTAGGAAAGCTGGACTCAGACCCAGGCCCGCCCAGGCTCTAGACCCTCACGTCCCTCCCGCCGCAAGGCGCTGCCGGTCACAAGGCTTTCGGGGCGCAGTTCTGCCCTTCACACGGGCCTCGCTCCGAGCTGGAAAGGCAGATTTAGACAATCGGCTGGGGGCCGTGGGGGGGCTCTCGGGCAGGGTGGTGCTCCGGTGGGAGCCCAGACTCTGGAGCCAGGCTGCCTGGGGTCCTGCGAGAGGCACACTTAGGGGCTCATCTAATCTTCTGTTTGCTGAAATACGCAGCAGAGGTGACTGAGCCAGTGTGAGGTTTTAATGAGATAATAAATGTAAAGTGCTTAGCATTGTCCTTGAGGTTTGGTAAACGCTCAACAAATGATGGTTATCTGCTGTGTCTATACTCCTCGAAGAGGGCTGGTGTGTGGACCATCCCGAAGGTGAAACTGAACCCGGAAGTGTAAGCGAGGGGAGGGCGGGCGGGGCTCAAGCTGGAGTCGGGGTGAGGGGGGCGGGCAGGCCAGACCTCCTACATCCTCAGGCTGCCGAACAGTGGACATTATCTCAGGGCTGAGATGAGCCCTCAGAGCATTTGTGCAGGGGGGTTCACGGGGGCCCGTTTGGCAAGGCCGGAGTCGGGCAGGAACTTCTGGGGTCACTGGGGAGAGAAGGTGGCTGTGGGAACCAGGCTGGTGGTGGACTTGGCGACTGGGGGGCCAGATCCAGGCTGCATCTCAGGAGGGGAGCCGAGAGCCCTCGCTGACCCGTGATGGGTGAGCGTAACAGGGGGGTCACGGACGATTCAAAGTCTCTGACCTCAGGAACGCCCCCCTCGTCAAGCCCCACCTCTGAGAATGCGCGGGGGTGGGGGTGGGGGTCGCAGGGGCGGACACAGGTCTTCTCAGCCAGCTGGGCACCTGCAGGGTGGGGGCAAGTGGCCCTCCCGAGGGGGGAGCCGAGAGACAAGCTGGGGGGTTGGGTCCCAGGGGCACCAGTGCCAGCAAAGTGAGCAGGTGTCTTGGCCGCACCTAGATTTAGCTTCCTGTCTTTAAAACGGGGAGGATGGGGGGGGCGCCTGGGGGGCTCAGGTCGTGATCTCGCGGTCCATGGGTTCCAGCCTCGAGTAGGGCTCTGTGCGGACACCTGGGGGCCTGGAGCCCGCTTCGGATTCTGTGTCTCCCTCTCTCTCTGCCCCTCCCCCCACTCACGCTCTGTCTCTCTCTCAAAAATAAACATTAAAACATAAAATTAAATTAAATTTAAAAATAAAATAAAATATAAAACAAAACGGGGAGGGTGGATGAACTTCGACGTGAGAAGCGCCTAGTCCCTGGGACGCGGTAAGGGCTCCGTCCATGGGGAAGTACTTGTGCCGATTGTCTCGCAAACCCCCAAACCGCGGCTCGAAGTCACGACCTCTTCCCGGGCCCGAGCTCCCAGTCTCAGGGCAGCGACTCTGACCGGCCCAGTGTGGGCCAGCACCCACCCTTGCCCCATCCGTGGTCACCGGAGCCGGGAGGGGGTCACGTGCTGCTGGGAGCCACCCCTGCGACCGCGAGGGCAGTGGGGGAGGGGCAGTCCCCCCCAACCCCGGGCACCCACCGGTTTCTCTTGCTTCTTTACCGCCCAAAACGAAATCTTGCTCCCTGGCCATAAGAATTCAAATTTACACGGTAAAAGCAGCCTGATCAAATACGAACCGGTATAAAAGCAAAGTTAAATATATATATGTTTTACAATATATGTGGAAATCCACACATATGAATACATCTGTTGTACAAAACTGAGCTCCTACTTTCCTTGTTAATAACTTGCATCTTGACCTACATTAGCTGTCGAAACACAGAGCTAAGTTCGAGCTGCGAGACATCACTGATATCCAGCCGTTTTGATCTATGAAAAGGTCAATGGCGTATCATTTCACCAGCCGCATCACTGGTGTCCGATGACTGGCTTGTAATTTTGGTAATTTTTTTTTGTAATTGTGGTACTCTTTTTTTTTTTTTTTTTTTAACATCCATTATTACTGGACATTAGTGGTATTTTCAGTTTGGATCTGAGTCCCACAACTCAGAATGGGTCTTTTAAAAATACCATCTTTCGGGGCGCCTGGGTGGCTCAGTCGGTTAAGCGTCCGACTTCGGCTCAGGTCACGATCTCACGGTCTGTGAGTTCGAGCCCCACGTTGGGCTCTGTGCTGACCGCTCAGAGCCTGGAGCCTGTTTCAGATTCTGTGTCTCCCTCTCTCTCTGACCCTCCCCCGTTCATGCTCTCTCTCTGTCTCAAAAATAAATAAACGTTAAAAAATTTTTTTTAAATAAAAATAAAAATACCATTTTTGTGTGCCGGCCCCATTATTTCCAGAGCTTTCTTTAACCATGGGCGCCCTGCTGGGGCCGCCAGAAGTCAAGGATCAGCCAGGGTACAAACCGATCCCAGAATGTGAGTGGGTTCCCTGCTCCTGTCAAGGAGAGTGTGGGGATTCTGACCCCTTCCCTCCCAGCCGGGAATCCCACCCAGCAGGTGCCCCAGCTGGGTCGCTCCTGCCTGGCCTGGGGCTCCACGAAGGTGAGTTTCCAGTTCCTTCCCGGGAAGGGGCAGGTCCGTGTGTGACACGGAAAAGCAGGCGCTGGCGGCCTCCTGGAGGGATGGCTTCCTCTCAGGACCCTTCCATGGCTGCATGTGAACAGGGGCTCTCCCGGGGGGAGCCTCCCCGGGCCTGTGCCCCTACACTGCCCCCTCCCTGCCCTGCTTCCCTGAACCCCCAGCACCCGCAGTCATGGCAAATGTGAGCTGGCCCCGGAGGAGGGGCCTGAAGACCAGGCTGAGAAAGGCCAGCTGTCGGGATGGGACAATATGCTGTCTCCCGTCCAGCTGGGCTCCATCACAGGCTGGGAGAGGTTCCCACACACCCCCCTAAATGCCTCTCGCTCTGAGCCGTGGGGGAGCGAGAAGCCGGCGCTGGCTGAGCACCTGCCGTGTGCAAGGTGCCGCTTGCCACCTGCCTCCGACGCGGTCTATCCTTCCAGGGGCTTCTGAGCAGGGACTCTGTTCGTTGCAGGCCTTCGGGTTCCGAGTGCCTCTGGGGCTTCGGGTGACAGAAGGCAGGACCTGAGCGGGGGGAGCTCTGCAGAACCCGGGGAGAAGAATTTGGGGCTGGCGATTTGGGGAGCGGTCAGGGCAGGAGGGGTAGAGGCCAAGATGGGCAGGGGTGGGCAGGGAAAGCAGGTGCCCACCGTCAAAGTGCAGGACCCGACACCCACTGACCCGAAGCCCAAAGGCAGGCACAGGCCGGGCCGTGGCCGGGGGTGGGGGGCAGCCCCGTGACCCCGAGTGGACTTTTATTAGAGACATGAATCTATATCCCAAGTGAACAAAACTCACGTGCTCACAGAAAGCTCGCGGACACCTCCTAACCATCCTGGACAAGCCCCACCATGAGTCAGGCACCCATGTCATGCCCAGGAGGAAACGCGAGGCTCTTTTTCCCGTAACTCCACCTGTGGCTTCCGGGGGCCCCTCACTCTCACATGGTGTGGGAGCTCTGCGTCCGCCCCAGAGCGCCCCAGATGCCTCTGCACCCTGGGGGCCCTCGAGGGCGCACCCCCGGGGCTGGGGGACATCGCCACAGGCTGGCACCCCCTGGGGTGGATCACAGCCCGCCCGTCCTGGGTCACGGGCTCTCGAAGGGAAGGCGGCCTCCAGACCATCCTTTATCCCGCGCGGCCACGGGGTCTGCCATCGTGCAGGGTTGCACCCGGAGAACACAGCTCGGGCCTCCTCTGGCCTCAATTCCCACCCCAACCCCTGTCCAGGCCTCTGATTCTCTGTTTTTAAATCGGGGGACTTGGGAGTTCCCCACCGGCCCCATACTCACTTCCTGTCCCCTCCAGAGGGGGACCAAGGACACCGGCTAGTGCCCAGCGGGCTCTTTATGCTTTGAATTCTGTCAGGATGAAAGCTTTAAGGAAATCTTGTGGCAGACGGCTTTTTTGCAGAGGATTCCATTTTCTGCTGACATTGTAGAAGGCCAACGGGCCAGAGCGGTTAACCCATAAGCAGGAGAAAATCACTTTTCCAGAAAGAAAAGTCTGAAATACCGCTTTGCATATAGAAGCCAGGCACAGTCGTGTTCTCCCAGAACAAAATAAAAGCACTTTTGATTAAGCCAGTAGAAACTCCCCGCAGGTTTGTAATCCATACTTGGAAAACGGATATGACGGGTGGGCGTTCTGTTAAAAGCTCCATTCGTCCAGTGGGACGCGTGATCCCACACGAATATCTCAGCTAAGGGCTGCCCCATTCTTGCAGCAACTCAGGCCAAAACCCGAAGGCTATTCCCGACAGACCCTTTCCCTACACCCCGTATCCAATGAGTGAACCCCGCCAAGTCTTCCTTCAAAATCTATCCTGCAGAATGAGTTTGCGATTTGGAAATATCATTCTTTTCAATTTATTTTTGAGACAGACAGACACACACACGGAGTGGGAGCCGGGGAGGGGCAGAGAGAGAGAGGGAGACACAGAATCCGAAGCAGGCTCCAGGCTCCCAGCTGTTAGCACAGAGCAAGATGGCGGGGCTCGAACCCACGAGCTGTGAGCTCGTGAGCGGAGGCGAAGTCGGACGCTTCACCGACCGAGCCACCCGGGCGCCCCGGGAAATATCATTTGGTGGTAGCCAGGTTGAAGCTGGTGGCTCCTCCGAGGGGCTTCCCACCCAGCGGGTGTTTTCCGTTCCCTTCCCTTTTGTATAAGTTGCAATGTCTTTGGTTGTACATGACGAGGACCTTGATCTGGCTTAAGAAAAGAGTATTGGTTCACGTGACTGAAAAATGGAAGGGCAAGTCTGGCAGGGAAGACTGGATGAGGACCTTACATAACATCAACAAAGCCCATTTCTCTCTCTCTCTCTCTCTGTCTGTTGGTTCTCTTTTCAGGCTCTTCCCTCATAGCAACAAAATGGCTGCCAGCAACGCTAGATGGTACATCCCCTTCAAGCTCGCACTTCCAGCAGAACAGAATCCCTGTATCGCAGGCTCCGGCTGGGCAGCGCCTACGTCCCACGGCCAACCCCTGTGGGCAAGGAGCATGTGAAGTCCCAGTCATGTGCTCAGCCTTTACAAAAAGGAGGGGCGGACGATAAGCTTTGCTCAGATCCCGTGAACTGGGACTGGGGGAGGATGGCCGCTCTGCAGAAGGGCAACGAGACACAGTTACCAGAGGGAGGGTAAGTGGAGGCGGCGTAACGAAAGAACTGGAAACATTCCTGGGAGCGGCTTTTTCCGCGATTTGGAGATTATTGTGATGCCTATCGCCTGCCCGGGAATCCTGCTTTCCAGCAAAGGTGACTGTAATTTCAGCCTTTAAAGAATGTCTCGTGATAAGCAGGAGAGAAAAACAGTGACCATGACGAAGAGCTGAAATATTTATCCCCGAGTCACCCTGCACGTCTACGCAACAGGCAAATGATGCTTCGGAAAGGCTACGTCTCCCGTTTACTAGGACTCTCCTAAAATCTACCTGAAAACAGGCACATCTTCCTGCTTCAAAGGAACGCCGGAATATGGTCTGCGTTCGGGGGAGGTGTTTCTGGCTTGTCTTGTGTTTGTCTCAGGTTCCACGGAGCCGTGAGGCTACGGAGAGAGCAGACAGGCGGGGTGATGTGGAGACAAGAGGCAGCGCAGAGGGTTGTCCTGCAAATTCATGATCACAGGGGTTGGCTTGTTTCTTAGAGGGGCACAGAGTGGGTGACCCTTAGCGTTCACTACACCTGGGCTCCGGTCCGGGTGGTTATTCTCCACAAATCAGGGATTCGATGTGCAGATTAAATTGGCGTAGACAAGGAAAAATACTCAGGTCAGTGCCTGACACATAGTATGTGCTCAATAAATGGTGGGATTTTTTTTTTCTTTTTTTAAATCATCCTTGTGGTGAGAGCTGGATTTATTAATATGAAAATGTCTCGGGGCCCCTGGGTGGCTCAGTGGGCGAAGCGTCTGACTTCGGCTCAGGCCATGATCTCGCGGTTCGGGAGATCGAGCCCCGCGTCAGGCTCTGAGGAGCCCGGAGCCTGCTTCGGATTCCACGTCTCCCTCTCTCTCTGTCCCTCCCCTGCTCACACTCTGTTGTTCTCTCTCTCAAAAATAAATAAACGTTTTTTAAAAATTAAAAAAAAGAAGACGTTTTTGCCCCAGCTGCATCTTGACTTCCCCAAATCAATTCAACCTGATGTCTTTGCCAAATGAGTGAAACACTGAAGAATGGGACAAGAGACAAGATCGGAAAGGTGGGACAAAAGTGGCCATGATCCACCTAGAAAAGCCATCAGTCAACCTCAGAAAGAGCCACAGAGAGGGACAGTGGCATGTTTACAAGTGGGTAGGGGAGAGGCTCGGATGGGCTGAGCGGTGCCAGGGGCGGGGGGGGGGGGGGAAGAGCGTTCGAGAAGTGAGGTTATGCATTGTGAGTTGGACACTTGTCCATATTCTTGTAGAGATGCCCGTGGCTACCAGAATATCCTTCTTCGTAACTTCTGGCCCCCGTCCTGAGCTTCTCTGTATGAGAGTCTCTGCTGAGACTGGGCCACGTGGGGCCCCGCTGTTCTGAGGGCTCACTGTCAATGCCTCTTAGGGTACACGGACCGGAGGTGCGGTCAGGTTACCTCAGGTGACGGGGATCTATTTTCAGGATTCCCAGGAAGTGAGAACTTCAGAGAAGAATCTTAAAAGCCGGACGCCGCAGAGTAAGAAGCTTACTTGGAATTCCAGATCATTCTAGGGCCCCAGGCATACGGTTTCCCATGTAGAAATGGGCTTCTCGTGTCCCTACTCTAAGGGGTCACCACTGTGAGTCAGCCACGGCCTTTCTCTTCTGGATGCTCCTTTCTGAGCTGCCTGAGAGACACGAGCTGACTGTCTGGCCATCACCAACGGCACCGCCTGCCCCAAGCGGGCACAGCTGTCCTGGCCGGGCCGCCGGTAGCTTCTTCTGCGAGGATCACGTAGGCCCGCGGCGGGCGCCACGATGTGCCCACGACCCGTCCTTTAGGGCTGTTGGGGGTGTCAGTGGCTGACGCTTCTTAGCTGAGTCCCTCTCCAGGAACTGCCTTTAGCCTCTGACAGTCACAACCCCCACGGTCGGGCCCCATCTCGGGTGGGTGCCGTCCAGTGATTGGCCAGAGAGCAGGGAGACAGGCACAGGCCCGTCGCCCTGTTCCAGAGAACTCTTCAGGGCATCCCCGCCGCCCCGGAGCTCCCCGCGGGGTCAGTGAGGCCTTCCTTGTGACCACACCACAACCCGCCCCACCTTCTCCTCCCACACACACACACACACACACACACACGTCTGCTCCCAACCACGCCCCGTGAACCTCCCACACACTAATTTTGTCTCCCAGTCGGCCTCCTCAGGAACCCGATCTGTAACGATCCCCGCTCCAGTTTGGGGGGAGGGCGATGGGGGGGGCCAGATGTAGCAAATACAAATTCAGGATTCTCAGGTAAGCGTGACTTTCCCATCAACAGTGAATGCAGGTTTAGCACAAGCCAGATCCCCCTGCCGTAGCCGGGACATACTCACCCTGTAACATGATTTCTTGTTGATCCGAAGTTCAAATGTAACTGGGCATTCTATATTTTATCCGGCGACCTCAGTAGGGCTCTGGAGGACAGAATCTGGGGTCAGGGTTCGTCCGAACGGGCCAGGGGCCGTGGCGCACTTTCAGGACATTACAGACTCATGTGCCACAGACAAGTCAGCTTGGGTTTCTTTTGTGAGAAATACAAGAACTCCGACGTGCCCCTATGTTTGCTTAAAGAATAACACAAGTCATAACCACCACATACTGAGGGCTCACTGTCCGAGACCACGTATTAAGCATCCTAAAGCTGTTAGCCCATCTCTTCACCCAGGCAATCTTCACGGCAACCTTTTGCAGTGTATGTATGTATCCATTAGGATCAAGTCCAATGTAAGGGACAGGAAACCCAAACTATCGGTGGTTTCAATACAATTTTAAAATTCAGAGGTAAGCAGGGCAAGACTGGGACTGGGACTCCCACCCCCTCCCTCTTGGTCTACCTTGTGTGTGGCCTCCATTCCCAAGGTCACCCCCCCCCCGCCCCCACATAGGCCAATATAGCTGCTGGGGATCCAGCCATTACATAAAATTCCAGCCAACAAAAAGGAAGAGGCAACAAAGAAGGGCACGCATCCTCCCTGAGGACACACTCTATCCATATCAGTTTACGCTCCCTTTAACAGAATTTAGTCACAGGACTTGGTGAAAACAAACAAACAAACAAAAACAAAAAACAAAAACCCCTGCACAATACGGTTTCTATTTGAGCTGGCTACAGGTCCAAGTAAGAGTCAGGGTTTTCCTTGCCAAGGGAGAAGGAGGGAAGCAAAGTGAGAGATAATTAGTAGATTTTGCCACGAACAAGTGCTATTATTATCCTCATTTTGGGATGAAATTGAGACTTGGGGAGATTAAGTAACTTGCCCAAGGTCACTCACCTGATAGCCCGCCCCCAGAGCCTGCCTCTGTTTGAATCCCTATCATATAATTCAGTTTAATTAGACTTCATCAATGTCAATTATGTTAAGTAGGATCAGACCATTGGCAAACCCCGTTTTTTTAAAAATCTCACATTCGAACAAGTCATGGACATTCAAACATCACTGCTTTGTAAAACACTAATGACTGTGGCAAATGCAGAAAACCTGGGGCAAAAACGGCACACACAGAGGTATGAGAGCGGAAGGACGTGTTTCTCACCGATCAGCGGTCCTGCCGAGGGCAGGGGGCGGCGGGGAACCCGGCCCAGGCCCCAGGAGCCAGTGTAACTAGGTTGATCAGAAGGGAACGTAAGACGTGGTAAAGCGGCTGCGGTCTGGGCATCAACCTAGGTTGGAGTGCTTTGGGCGCGAGTGAACGTTAAGTGGGGCTCTGTGGGCTTAAGAAACACAACTCAGCAACACCCTGTGATGCCTCTGAACTCTTGGGTCTCAGGGAGACGGCCTTGGGAATGAAAAACTTCTCCAAGAGAAGTATTATTTGTGTTCCACGGTTGTAGAGTGACTGGCCCTCCCCCATCCCGAAGCAGAGGAAGGGGAATTTGAACCGTGTAATTTAGAAGCTGGGCTACACGTGGGAGGACCTGACTCCCCTGGGGGAAAAGCCGCCCGGGGCCTCCTCAGGCAGGTCTGGGAGTGGAGCCGCTCTGACTGCTGGGAGAAAGGTTCTCCAATTCCAATTCCACAAGCTGGTTGCCTTTCCTCCCGCTGGGGTTGGGTTGCTCACAAAATCGGGATTTCATAGGATGCAACGAGTAAAATAGAGCTTGGAGACCATCCTGGGCTCCGAATTCAGCAGGGATCTCATCTGGGGAATGCTGATTCCCTTAAGCCGCTGCCTGGAGCGCTGCCCTGGCCAAGGGCTGGCGCCCCACTGAAAAAGATGAGAGAGATTGCTCTGGCTCTGCTGTCATTGATTGGTTATGTCTGCCGTGGGCACAGACAGATACAGGGGGAGCCCTGGTGCCCTGTGGTTTCCGACCCTGAACTTGACAAAGCCTTTCGTTTTATAGAGGAGGTTAACGAGGCGCTCTGAGGGAAAGCAAATTGCTCTGAGCCTCTGGTAGCTGAAGGAGAGGTACAAACGAGTGGGAATGAGAGGTACGTTCTCCGGGACGCTAGCCCAGTCTTCCTTTCATCGATTGCCACCTGAGGTTGGTGACTGGAACCTTCTCCAGAGCAATTCCAAATGGGCATCCACTCCGCCCAAAGAGGAATCCCTGTCCTTCCAGGAAAACCCATTTCACTTTCCCTGGTTTGCATGAAGTCTGAGCGTGGCACAGTTAGAAGGTAGAGATTTTTGATTTGGGTGGTCAACCTTCACTCCCCTGGGCAGTAGTAGGAGTAACCCTGTGTGCTGCTGGGACAAACAATCCCGAGTGTGGTGGCTAAAGCAGTATGACAGGCGAAAGAAGGTCCCCTGAAAGGTGACCACATCCTAACTTCCAGAACCTGTGAGTATATTTTACGTGGCAAAAAGGATTTTTTGTCGATGTGATTAAATTAAAAATCTTGGGATGGGGCGATTACCCTAGAGTACCCGGGTGAGTCCAGGGGTGGTCATGAGGGGAAGGCGTGAGGGTCAGAGTCAAAGATAAGACAATGAGAGAAGAGAGCTTTGAAGACGCTGTATTTCTGGCTTTGCTGATGGAGGAAGGAGCCAAGGAGTGAGGGTGCCTCTGGAAGCTGGAAAAGACAAGGAAGGAGATTCTTTCCTAGAGCTTCCGGAAGGAACCCAGGTAACCAACACCTTGATTTTAGAACTTTTATTTTTAATGATTATTTATTTTTGAGAGACAGAGAGAGACAGTGCGAGCAGGGGCGGGGCCGAGAGAAAGGGAGACACGGAATCCGAAGCAGGCTCCAGGCTCCGAGCTGTCGGCCCAGAGCCCAGCGCGGGGCGAACCGCGAGATCGTGACCTGAGCCGAAGTCGGACGTGTCACCGACTGAGCCACCCAGGCGCCCCTAGAACTTTTGACCCCCAGAATTGTAAGATAATAAATCCGTGTTGCTTCAAGCCATTGCGTCTGTGGTCGTTTGTCACAGCAGCCGCTGGGGACGAGTCCCTCCGGCAGAGGTTTCCTTCTCGCCCGTATCTGAATGTGTGAAGGCAGCAGTCTTTCGGGGGGCCCACCTGCAAGTCACGGTCAGCTCTCCGGGCCCGCCCGTCCTGAGGCTCTGTGGCTCCCAGGCCGACGGGCCAAGGGAGCAGGTGAGGACACGTGTCCTCCGGGAGGCCCCGCGTGCCTCCCCCCCGTGTCGGGCAAACCGGTCACACCACAGCACCAAGCCCGTGTCTCCTGGGGGTCTGGGAGGAAAACCAAAGGGCTGTGCTGACCACGGTGGCGGGGCCGTCTCTGTGCCCACGCACCTCCTCCCCCCTCCCTGTAGATGCTCCTCCCCCAACTCGTGAGGTCTGGGGGAGTCGAGCGGATCTGGCTCCGGTCCCAGCTTGGCGCTCGGTAACCGTGAGCCAGTCGTCGGGCCTCTGCGTCCTCGTCCCGAAAACGGCGGTGGCGGAGGGGGGATGGGGGGCGGGGCTCGATTATTATCGCGATGGGGAATGTGCGATGTGATTTTTACAGGCACGTTGTTGCACAGTGAGCTGGTGGGGTGCAAAGTAAAGACATTTCCCAGAGGCCCTCAGTCCGGGGGCCTCCTCCGACGTAGACGTGGAATTTTAAAACCTCCACGGGCGAGGGTTCCGCCGCTGCAAGATCGCTTCCCCGGGAACTTCGGGCTCCCCCTCGAGGAAGGACTCGGTGGCGGTCCTGCCAGACAGCGCCTCACCCTCCCCAGGAGCACCCGCGCCCTGAATCTGAGCTCCAGCCTCGAAAACGTGGCGCGGTGACAGAAGCCAGACGCACAAGGCCACCCAGTGAAGGATCCCATTCACGGGAAACATGCCGAACGGGGGACCCACAGAGACGGAAAGCCTTTGAGGGGCTCGGTCGGCTCTTTCTCTGGAGCTAAGGGGAGCCGGTGGGTCTGGGCGGTGCAGAGGGGCAGAGGGAGGCAGGAAGGTTCCTGTTCCAGGAAGGTTCCAAAGGAAGGTTCCTTTGTGCTGGAAGGTTCCAGGCAGAGCACGCGCGGGGCGTGTGTTCACAGAGAGATGTCCACGCTACCCCGCGGGGTCCAAGGACTCTTTTTTTTTCTTAATTTTTGGAAAATATTTATTTATTTTTGAGAGAGACAGAGTGGAAGCTGGGGAGGGGCAGAGAGAGGGGGAGACACAGAATCCGAAGGAGGCCCCAGGCTCCCAGCTGTCAGCACAGAGCCCGACGCGGGGCTCGAACCCAAGAACCGTGAGGTCATGACATCATGTTTCGGGAAATCTGTGCGTTTCTCAGATGGACGTCCGCCTTTCGCCTGGAGATGACGCTCCTTCTCTGCGAGGGTTTACCTGCCGCCTCCAACCCCAGCGAGAGCTCCAGAGGCCCTGGTGTCCGGGACACTCTTTCTCGCCTAGGGGTCGCTCACAGGGACCGAGAGGAGCAAGCCGCGATCTGTGAGCTCCCCCTGACCCGCGCATAGGGCAAGGCGAGAACGTCGCTGTTTGAGCGGACCAGAAACGTTCAGAAACCTGTAAGACGTCGCTCTGAGAGCAGCTAGACCGGAGAGGACAACGAGGCGGCCCAATGTCGTATGCCTCGGCACGGCTGCCTTTACGAGGCCACACTCTGCAGCCCCTGGCAGCGGATGCGGAGAAAGTGCCTTCGTCGACCCGGGAAGACGTTCGCTTTATGTCCAAAGGGAGGTGGCGGAGCGACTGACGAAGAAGATTCTAGCGAATGCCGCTGCCCGTCCCCCTCGCCCGCCGTATCCCCTTGGCCTTCACTCTTCCTGGGCGTGTGATCCCTCCAGCTTCCAGTGCCAGCGCCCGCAAGCACTCCCAGGATCGCTCCCGGGGCTCCTCGCAGAGAACCCACGGGCATGTCCCACGAGGTCGCCCCCAGGCCTCTGCTAGACCGCCCCCCACCCAGATGCCCCCAGCAGGAGCCTGCTCACTTCCAGCTACGTGGCTGGTCCGTCCTGGGATCAGCCCCCAACCCAGTCACTTGCCAGGCAGGGCCCAGAGGCTAGGGCAGCGGGGGGGGGGGGGGTTGTAGCTGGAAGGCGTGCGGGCTCCTCCGGCACAGGGACAGAGAACAGAGGGGCTGTGGGACACCTGCACGTCTGCTTCGAGGTACGGGCGGGGAGGCGGTGCCCTAGGCCCAGGAATCTGGATTTCAGACGGGCACCCCTGTCCCCCGTGGTGGACCCAGGCATGAGTCCGTCCCACCCGGCATCCCAAGCGCTTCTGAGTTAGGCGTGCAGGGGTCACATCTTGGGAAACGTGGGGCTGCAGAGGAGACGCTCCCATCGGACAGGGGCCGCTCTCCGAAGAGAATGTGTGCGCGTGTCCCCGCTCACAAGACCCAGGGATCACGCCTGCGGTCTCCCCGTGGCCAGCCAGGACGTGGGAAGGAGAAACGCCAATTATATTAGTCTCCGATCGCTCCCCAAGCCAACCGCCACCCAATCAATGGTTAAAGCAACACTCGTTTATTGTCGACAAGCTGCTGGTCCGAAGTCCTCTGCTCGGCTCTCACGAGGCGGGAACCCGGCTGTCGGCAGGGCTGTGCTCTTCTCCAGGGGAGAAGCGGCTTTCCAGGCTCATTCGGGGTGCTGGCCAACTCAGTCCGTCGAGGTCTCCGTTCCCTGCCGGCCGACAGCCGGGGACAGGTCCGTGCACCTTGACACCTCCCGTGTGCCTTCTCGTGCTTGTCACGTGGTCCCCTTCTCCCAACAGCGGATTGAGCCCCTCCTGCCTCAGATCTGTCTTCCCACCTGCCACATCTCCCACTCCAGCCAGAGAAAATTCTCTGCTTTTAGAGGCTCGTGGGATGAGAGTGAGTGTACCGGGACAGACCCCCTCTCTTAACATCTGTAACCTTCAGCAGCAGCTCTGCGAAGTCCAGTCTGCCGGGTAACCTACCGCACCCACGGCTTCCAGGGATTCGGAGGAGGGCATCTCTGGGGGGCCCTTCTGCCCCCCGACAGTGCCGTATCCTTTCTCGTCCCAGATGATTCTTGCCTCAGAGACTCTGTGCTCGTAGACCCGGGACCAAAGAGACCAGGGGGCGAAGGGTTGGGCTTGCAAGGACTTTTCCTCCCCGACGAGAGAGAGCCAAGAGTGGTGAATGTCTCTGCCTTATTGTCCCGCCGGGAATGCCACCGGGAGAACCGCAGGGGGTGGCAGGCCAGCAGGGGCTCGGGAGGCCATTGCTGATGTTACGTTAAGGCACCGAACCAACGCTGGGACCATCTGTCTGCAGCTGATTGGTGGGTTTACTGAATCCACGATTTACGTTACATTCAGGTGAGCGTTCTAGTCTTTGCTGATCAAAGGCTTTCTAACGGGCAGCGTGGTGGTCGTGATCATTGCTGATGGGTTATTGTTGGGCAAGCAGCCACTCGCCCTCCCTCCTTCACAGCACACGCAGAGTATCCCTCCCCACCCCCGTTAACTGTGGACTTGGCCGTGGCCGTGGCTTACCTCGATCAGTGAACGTTCGTGGATGTCCCACAGGCAGTGGCCCCCAAAGGGCTTGGCTCTTGTGCCCAGTGATCCGCCGTAAGAAGAACGCGCCCGGGGTCACCTGCTGCCCCTTCAGCCTGGGGCTCAGAGCAAACACGCCCGGGGGCTGAGCAAGCCCGACCCCCGTCCTGTAAGCCAGCCCGGCAGACCTTCGGCCTGAAGCACCGAGCCCAGCAGAGCTCAACCTGCGTCAGCCGAGCCGCAGTCAACCCCTCTCGTCGTGCGAGCCACTGGCCGGTGTGTGATGTGGCATTATTGTGTCGATTGTGACTAACAACACAGTGATGAACGTGCCACAGGTCTGCGCCCTTCCCTTTCCCCAGGACTCCCAAAGTTAGGTAGAGGGGGGCGATAGAACTTGCTGTTACTCTGGGGACCCAAGAGTACAAGAAAACCCATGCCAGTCACTTGTGGAAAAGGATCCGGGGAACCAGCCAGCTCCCGGCGCTTTCCCAAGACGCGCAAAAGGGGCCGCTGTAGAGGGACCGCGTGGCCGGTGTGCCTGGCAGCCTCGTAGAGTTTCTTCAGCACAGAACTCCACGGTATCCAGGAAGCTCCCTGTGGGCCCTCGGGGTGCCCTGCCAGGTGTGGCCCCGGGACCTAGCACCCTGGGAGAGGCCTTGCTCCCGAGGTGCAGAGGGCACTGGTGTGGCGGGTGAGCCTTGAGGACAGTGCAGAGAGGACAGTGCAGGCTCGGCCGGGGCCCGGGCACCTGGGGACCGCCCGGACCGGGTACCGCACGCACGTCCGGGGCTATGTGGCCTCCCTAAGCAGCACTCCAGGGAAAGGAGGAGCCCAAATCCCCCAAACGAGGTTTCTGCCATCCGACACAGGGGACTTGAAAGAGAAAGTACCTTGAGCTGGAGTGACAGTCCCGGCTCCCCAGAGACAGAAGACAGAAGTTCACGCCCGCTGCGGACAGAGAACGGATTTCACCCCTGGCTGAAGTAGTCTGTTTGCTTCAATCCCACGTCTCCGTCCCCGCAGGGCTCGACCAGGGTTGGCAACTTGGGGCCCACGGGCCAAATCTAGCCTCCTGCCTGCTTTTGTAAATAAAGTTTTATTGGAACAGCCATGCCCCCTTGTTTCCGCACCGTCCAGGGCCACGGAGGCAGGACGGAGTAGGGGCAGGAGAGATGGTCTGGCCCGCAGAGCAGAAAATGGCTATCACCTGCCCTTAGCGGACACAGGTTGCTGACCCCTGCCTAAAAAACGTCGCCGCCTCAAATGCTAAACCCCCACCTCCCGAACCCCGCTTCCGTTAGACTCGCTCGGCAGAGGCTTGGGAACGAGGCACAGCATTAGCAAGAGTAAACCTGGCTTCCTAAAAGGAAATCAGACCCTTGAGTGGGCCAGGGGGCCCTTTCCCACATACTGCAACGTTCTTCGGACTTCCCCCTCCGATTAGCCAACGGGATGTGCCAGGGGCCTGCCTGGATCACAGGGAGCTTGTACCCGTCCCCGTCCAAGAAAAATGACTTTTCCCCCTACCGTTCGTACCCCACCCCCTGCCCAGCACTCCTTACAGCCCTCCCTCACCCCCGTGTTCCCCGGGAGAGGCCGCGTCGAGCAGTCCCCGGGTTTGAACTACTCCGGCCGGACTCCACCCAGCACCGTGGATGCCAGCAGAAACGCGACGTCCGTCTCCATTAATCACAGGCAGAATCTGCAACTTGAGCCCCGTGCACCAGAAACGAATGGAAGAAGTGCAACCTGACCACAAAAGTATTATTTTATAAATAAGGCCCTTCAGTAGTGGTTAATTGGATACACATTTTGCAAGATTTGGGGAACATTAGAACTATCACACTCGAATCGACTGGCTGGGTTCGTGTTACCGCAGCGGCCATTCTCTGCACAACGTCAGGCCCCAGGTTGCAAATTCTTTATTTTGCAGAGACTTTATTTTTCCCTTAAGGATGTCGCTTCTCCACCCCCACTCTTAGAGAAAAAAAAAAAAAAAAGCAGATGGATTTAGTGTATATTTAACAGCTCCATAAATCACTCAACATGCTTGAATCTCATCAAAATTCTGCCAGAAATGATTTTCCCCGAAGCAGATGGCCCGTTTGGGAAACCAATTTGGCATGCTTTTATTTCCACCAAATTTCTAGGAGCTCCTACTGGGTGTCAGTCTATATCTTAGTGCTGGACGGAGCCCGGGGCAGCCGTGTCCCATACGTGACTCCGCGTCCCAGAGGAAGCGAGCGCCGCACGCACGGGGGGGCGGAAGAAGTTCAGGGACACAGGGAGACGCAGGTCGCCCTCCCCTTCGTTCCGAGTCAGTTTAAGATTCACCCATTTCTCCGGGCCCCCCGGGCGGCTCCATTGGTCAAGTGTCCGACTCTCGATTTTGGCTCAGGTCGTGACCTCACGATTTGTGAGATCGAGCCCCGAATCGGGCTCGGCTCTGACAACTCGGACCCTGATTGGGATTCTCTGTCTTCCTTTCTCGCTGCCCCTCCCCAGCTGGTGTCCTCCCCAGCTCTCTCTCTCTCTCTCTCAAAAATAAACAATGAAACTTAAAAAAAAAAAAAAGATTCACCCATTTCTCACGGGGACAGATCAAATCCAAGTCAGGCTTTGAGTGTCGACGGCCCTGTCCTAGTACTCAGGGTAGCAAGGGGACAGGGAAGGGACTCAGGGTCACTTACAGAGGGTAGGCTGGAAGGAGGGGTGGCATGCAGGGGAGGCCGGAAACGGCACCCAAGTTATCTCATCGATTCCTCAAAATGACTCCACAAGTCACAGATACCCAGTTCACGGATGAGAAGACCAAGTCTCGGGTTTCTCAATGTTTCTATCAAAATACTCCTGATAATGGAAGAAGGGGAACATAGAAGCTGGGGACCTGGAGGGGGGCGGTTCCCAAATCTACCTACTGCAAAAGCAGCGTTTCTTTGAAGTTCTGTGTGTGTGTGTATATTGATTTGATTTTTACACACATTTTTACATAGTTTTTTTTTTTAATATAAAAATGATGTTTTGGGGCACCTGGGTGGCTCAGTCGGTTGAGCGTCCGGCTTCAGCTCAGGTCATGATCTCACAGTTCGTGAGTTCGAGCCCCGCGTCGGGCTCTGTGCGGACAGCTCGGAGCCTGGAGCTGCTTTGGATTCTGTGTCCCCCTCTCTCTCTCTCTCTGCCCCTCCCTCGCTCATGCTCTGTCTCTCTCTGTCAAAAATCAATAAACATTTAAAAAAATGATGTTTGGGGGCACCTGGAGGGTGCCCCAGCTAGTTGAGTGTCCAACTCTTGGTTTTGGCTCAGGTCACGGTCTCACGATTCATGAGTTCGAGCCCCGAGTCAGGCTCTGTGCCAAAGGTGTGGAGCCTGCTTGGGATTCTCTCTCTCCCTCCCTCCCTCTCTCTCAAAGTAAATAAATACATTTTAAAAATAAATAAATGAATAAAAATAAAAACGGTGTTTTTGGTTGTCTATCAGTGAAATCCCACAAACTTCCTCTCAAAAGAACTTCTAATGCAATCTGCCTTCCCAGAGGATGTACCTCATTTCTTCTGGGCGTTTCTGACTCCTTTTACCCCCTGACTGTGCCCGGAGGCTAAAATGCTCCAGTTTAAGACGCTCTGTTGGACAGCAGAACTTGTAAACGGGTGCCCTTCGGGCCCTTTGGTTTTGTTTGGCCTCTGTAGTATTTTTTTTAATTTAATTTTTTATGGCTTATGTAGTGTTTTTAAGTTTTCACCAAAATAAGAAAATAATCCAGATTTCCATGTTCTCTTGAACAAATGGTTCCCCAAAGAGCCACCACATGGCCCTGAGTAGTGGCAGGCCCCTTCTGGCTGGGCAGGGGTTCCCAGTGCTGGTGGTGCAGGTGGTTCCCAGGGGTGGTGCCGAAGTCCCCACCACTCCCTAGTGTCTTACGCCTAGACTATGTCATTGGTTTATGGGCTCAGTTGGGCCCCGGAGGCACTGGGTATGTGTTCTTGCCTTGGAATGACTGGCATTTGGGGGTACGAAGGGCTGAAAGGCCACGGGGTCCTCCCCGGGAAGACAGAGTTGGCCACAACACGAAGAAAGTGAAGCGTGTTCACAAAGAGCCTGGCAGAGTCACGTCAACATGGAGGGAAAAAGCCCAGACGATGCTCGTGAAGCCTTTTTATTTTCCACTCTGCCTCTGCTCCTGCTCGGAGTGATGGATCGAAGAAGCTCACTTCCTTTGGTTGAAGAGGAAAAAAAGAAAAGAGAAAAAAGGAAAAGAAAAGAAAAGAGAAAAGAGAAGAGAAAAGAGAAAAGAAAAGGAAGAAAAGAGAAAAGAAAAGAAGAAAAGAAAAGAAAAGAAAAGAAAAAAGAAAAGAAAAAAGCAGAATGCAAAAGAAAAAGGCAGTGTTTAATAAAACACAGAGGAATGACGTAATGGCGCTCAGAACCCTCGGGGTGGAGCTGTTAATTGCTTCCTTCCCCGGGATGCTGGTTAGCCCTTCTCTGGTGGACTTAGATGTGTTTGTCAAAGAAAGTATCAACCCCCCATAACTCTCCGAAATGATACAATACATCACTTGAAAGTAAGCTAGGATCAACACGTTGTTAACTGTTTGATCTCCCAAGTCAGAATTAATGATAGGTATTTTGCACAAAGAGAAAACAAATGAAGCTAAAAGCCTATTTATGTTAACTAAAGACATCCTTGCAGCATCGGGGTTGAGCTGGAGGCGATTTCCTGTGGCACAGCTGTTCCACGTTTGTTAGTCTGCGGGCGGGTGGCAGCGACCGGTAATCAGAGCCAGACTGAGGGTGCGGGGCTGCGATGGTGGGGGGACAGGGATCTCCAAACAGAAAAGCCCAGTGACCGCCTGGAAAAGGGGGGTCCCGCGTTAGAACTCACAGCGGGCTCCTGAGAACTTCGGGGAGAGTCAGGGATCAGTTTCTTCACCGGAAAAATGGACCTCGTTCTTTCCTTCACTCATTCTGAAAACAGTTAAAGAGCCGGGCTGTGCACTGGGATCCAGCGGGGTGCAGACCAGGTCCCTACCCTCGTGGACCTCACATTTTGGACGAGAACACTTTCGCCAGTCAGGAAACCAACAGATGAGCAAATAAGAAAACTCCGGGTCAGGATGAAAAAACGATAAGATGTGTCCCAAAGGGACCAAGATGAGCGGTCAGGGAAGGCCTCTCTGGAGCGGTGGCGCCGGGGTGGAGCCCTGAATGATGCGAAGACGGGGTGAGCTAGGCACGCAGTCTAGAATGGAATGTGCCGGCAGAGCCCGAAGCCCGTGCAAAGGCCGGGAGGCAGGGAAAGGCATCGGGGCGTCCAGGCTGATGCCAAGGGGCTCATGTGCTAGAGCTGCGGGAGGGAGGTGGAGGGAGGAGGAAGAGGCTGGCGACGTAGGGGACGGTCACACGCGAGGCTCGCTCTGGAGGCTCTGGAGTCTGGCTGCTGTTCTGAGTGTGAAGTTTCCACTGAAAGAGTCTGAATAGGATCCGATTTTCACTCTTTTTTTTTTTTTTTTTGAGAGAGAGAGAGAGAGAGAGAGAGAGCGCCTGCACCCAATCAGGGAAAAGGGGCAAAGGGAGAGGGAGACAGAGAATCTTAAGCAGCCTCCACACTCAGGGCAGAGCCCGATGCGGGGCTTGAACCCACGAACCGTGAGATCATGACCTGAGCTGAAATCAGGAATCTGACACTCAACCCACTGAGCCACCCAGGCGTCCCCTCTGCCCCCCACACCGCTGATGTTCACTTAAAAAATCTCTGTGGCTCTGGGTAGACAATGGGTTGCCGGGACCAGTGGGGGCAATGCAATCAGGGAGACCCCTCGGGTCCTGGTGTTGTCCAGCCAGGGAGGACTCCGTGAACTGAGGCAGCCAGCCCCCGGCCGTCACCCACCGTGTCGGGCACTCCCCTCAAGTGCCAAGTTTCGGATGGGGGAGAGGGACTGCCACAAGTCTGAGGACTCAAGGTGAATAAGGACACCTTTGGCATTACTGAGTTTTGCTCCTGCCTTAGGGTCTGGGATGGGTTGGCACAGCCCTGGGACCCATCCTGTCTCTGTTTACAGTTTTGATACTTTGTTCATCCGGGATGTTTTTATGTTACTTTTGATTTAAAAACAACAACAACAACATTGCATGAAAATATTGCTTACCTGGATGACTGAAGTTCTGGTGCCCCCTCAACCCTAACTGCACCCCTGTGCTAAGCAGGGGACAAATGTGAGCCATGGCCATCGTTGCTGTGGTTCCTTGGCTGACCAGCGAGTATGTGAAATCTTACCTGGCTACCAGGAGGGGGCAGGTGCGTGGTGGCTTCTGGAAGCTTCCCATGCTCCCCCCCTCCCCCGCTCACCCAAGTTTATGACTGAGCTAGAACCATGTCAGCCAGGAGACCCCGGGGCTATGAGTGGCTGAATGCATGCTCCCAGAGCTCACGGAGGGAACCTGTCTGTCAGGCAGGGGGGCCTCCCGGCTGCGTCTCAGTCCTCACCTGGGGAGCTTCTCAGTTATTCAGATGCTGGGGCCACACCCCAGAGCAATCAATGAAAAGCCTGGGATCTGGCCCCGGGCCCCCTGGTCATTCCAACTTCCAACCGGTTTGAGAAACTGAATTAAAAAACACAGGAGGGGGGGCGCCTGGGTGGCTCTGTCAGTTAAGCGGCCAGCTTTGGCTCAGGTCATGATCTCGCGGTCCGTGAGTTCGAGCCCCCCGACGGGCTCTGTGCTGACAGCTCAGAGCCTGGAGCCTGCTTCATATTCTGTGTCTCCCTCTCACTGCCCCTCCCCCACTCATGCTCTGTCTCTCTCTGTCTCAAAAATAAATAAACATTAAAAAAAATTTTTCAAAAAAATTTTTTTAATGTGGTTATTTTATGGGGACAGGTAAAAATCACGAAGGTGAGTGAGAGCAGTGTGGGGCACCCCTGTTCAGTGGATGGCCCCAAGGCCTGGAGATTCCATCTGACGTGTACCACTCTCTCCGGGTGACAAAGGACGAGACAGACGGGGGGGGGGGGGGGGCAGTAGAAATCCGCGTCTCAAGCCACACCGACGGTGATGAAGAGCCGGGGCCCAAATGCTGGTATTTTTTAAACTCTTGGTTCAAAAGTTTTGTCACCTCTACCAAACTGAGAAGTCCTCTGTCACCCTAAGATGTGAGTTTTACAGACTCACCCCAACCTGGGCTTTCCCAACACTTCTCTGCAAGCAGAGGGAAAACCGACAAATTGTGACGATTGTCTATTCGTCCCCATTTTTCCTTCGCTAGCAGTGTTTCTCAACCTGCGGTCATGTGGCTCCAGGGAACATTTGGGAACATTCCAAAGAGGGTGGGGGTGAGGTGAGTACTCTGTGGGTGCAGGCCAGGGAGGCCCCGACACTTGCCGCCGTGCAAGGGACAGTCCCCACAACAAAGGATGAAGCCCCAAGTGTCCACCGTGCTGAGGTTAAGAATCTCTGCTCTGTAATAATGATGACCCATCTCACTTCACAATCTCAGACGGAAGGATTAGAAATGTCTCTCTGTGGCATTCCTCAAGTTTGCCCAGAAATTAACTTCTTTTTTTTTTTTGGCTAAAAAAAAAATAGAGGAAAATATTATACGAATGGCAATCATATCTTTTTTTTTTTTTTTTACCATTTATTTATTTTTGAGAGAGACAGAGCGCGAGCCGGGAAGGGGCAGAGAGAGGGAGACACAGCATCGGACGCAGGCTCCGGGCTCTGAGCTGTCAGCACCGAGCCCGACGCGGGGCTCGAACTCACGAATCGCAAGATCGTGACCCGAGCCGAAGTCAGACGCTCAACTGACTGAGCCACCCAGGCGCCCTGGCTCATATCTTTAATAAGAGCTAACATTTGTAGAGCCTTCGTGTTGTGCTAAGCACTGGCCCGACGACTCTGCGTGCAGTCCTCACCAGCACCCCACCAGGCTCGGAGGAGGTATCTGAGGCACAGAGAGGTGAAGCCACCGGCCTGAGGCCCCACAGCCGGTGCTTCCGGGGCGGGGTCCGACCCCAGCAATCTGCGCTCTCGACTGCATGGTTTTTCAGTGTTTTTTAGTGTAGCCTAAATTGTAAGAATATATATCTTCTATGGGACTCACTTTAACTATCTTCATTGTTAAAGGAGGGGACAACATGTCACACAGAGGCTTTCATTTTTCCTGAGTTGGTCCTCGTGAAGAAAGAGGACACTGCCCCGTTCCAGCTCATACCCTTTCTTGCAGTCACTTGTCCTGCGATTTCCCTGTTTGGCCTTAATTTCCTTGGAGTCCTCGGTGCCACGTAAACCGGACGGGAGGGGTGCGTGGAGACGGCTTCTGTTGAGCCCAGGACAGCCTGTCGGCCGGTCTGAGCGAGAGACTCAGATTTGATGGTGTGAACGAGCTAGAAGTGTGCAAGTCTGAGCATTTATCTGGAGGGAGCGGAATTCAGCGAGTCCTTATTCTATGCCAGGCACTGTGGGTGTTTCTTCGTGTCAGGCCCAGCTCTCGTTGGGGGTACGCAGTGGGGTTTTTTTGCTTTTTTACTGGGGTGAAAATCATATCACAAAATTTAGTACTTTAAGCACTTATTGTCTCTATGAACTTGCCAGTTCTGGACACTTCCTGTCAACGGAATCGTACAACCTCGAGTCTTTTCCGTCCGGCTTCTCTCACTTAGCGCCATGTTTTCAAGGCTCAGCCAGGTGCCCACGCCTTCCACCATTTTACGGCTGAATCACGTTCCGTTGTGTGGATAGACCCCATTTTGCTTCTCCATTTCTCTGTTGACGGGAGCGGGGGTTGTTTTCACGGTTTGGTTATTGTGAATAATGCTGCTATGAACGTTCATGTGCAAGATTTTTTTAAAAATGTTTTAAAGTATTTTTTTTTTGAGAGAGAGACAGAGCATGAGCGGGGGAGGGGCAGAGAGAGTGGGAGACACAGAATCGGAAACAGGCTCCAGGCTCCGAGCTGTCAGCACAGAGCCCGACGCGGGGCTTGAACCCACAAACCTGGAGATCGTGACCTGAGCTGAAGTCGGACGCTTCACCGACTGAGCCACCCAGGCGCCCCCATGTACAAGCTTTTTGAACACTTGCTTTCAATTCCCTTGGGTACATTGTCGAGGAGCAGGATTTCTGGGTCATCCAGTAACTCTGTGTTAGAGCAGTGGTGAGCCCGCTTCAGAGACGCGATTTCCGAGCCGAGACGTACCCTTGCCCAGTGTCTCAGTGACAAGCGTTAGGACTGGGACTTGAACACGGGCCACAAGGCCATAACCTCTGGTCTCCCCTGCCTGTCATAAATGAGGCTTGGCAGAAACTGCAGGTGAATCGTATGACACAAACCCTCGTTTGTTTATTACATTTTGTATTTTTCAGTTTGCTTTTATTTCATTATAACAGTCGGGAGCGCTCATACCAAATGATTTTTAAAAGCAAGTGTATTAAAAAACAAATGATTAATGGTCCACATCTCGCTTAAAAGATTTTTTTAAATGTTTATTTATTTTTGAGAGAGAGAGAGAGAGAGCACAATTGCGGGAGGGGCAGAGAGAAAGGAGACACGGAATCGGAAGCAGGCTCCAGGCTCTGAGCTGTCAGCACAGAGCCCGACGCGGGGCTCGAACCCCCGAGCTGTGAGATCATGACCTGAGCCGAAGTCGGACGCCTCACCGACCGTCTCACGCAGCTTTCCCTTTGGGGCTTCTTTCCACCGTCAGTAAATGACAGAACGGTTGCCGAGGGAACACTCAGGTTTGATCATTTTTTAACCTCTGGGAACGAGGGACTGATCCTCAGTGGCCCAGGGCTATGCCATTCCCAGGGTCACGAGTGACGGGGACTCTCGGGGTCTGAGCTGAGCCATCCGGGGAAGTGCTGTGCCCTCCGCAGCCACTGAGACCAGGCCAACAGTACTGGCGACCCTGTGCCAATCGCAACAGCTCCCGGGTTAGGGGGACACCATCTGACCTACGTCTGATTCTCAGGAAGATGGCTCTGTCCCCTTCCCGTTGAAACGGAGCCTCCATTGGACTGCCTTGCTGAGTAGCGGGGAGGTGGCTGCTAATCTGCGAGCCCAATCCAGCGCTTTCTGCCAGAGAGCTGTCCTTTCCCTACACTCTCTGCCTTTACACGTTGGCATCTTTGGTTCAGAACACATCTAAGATACTAAAGAAATACAAGATCCTTCCACTATGCCTATTTTGTAGACAGGGAATGATGTAACCGAGATCATTTGGTTAGAGAGAGAGCCGGGCTGGAACTCTGATGCCAGATCCGAGTCCCTTTGTATTACAAGAAAGCATTTCCTCGCAATTCAGGGGTTCGTGACGTGCCTCTTTGGCTTCTCCGTCTCAGGGTTTCAAGCTTCTAGGTTTCCTTGATTAGCTGGATGGGCCCTGGTGTCCTGCAGACAGGGCTTGGTTTCAGATGCCAGTTGTGGGCAAGTTGCTTCATGGGAAGTCACACTACAGAGGTGAAGGCACACCTATTCCACGGAGAGATAATAAAGAAACAACAGCTTGTCCAGGGAGCTTATGTTGTGCCAGAAAACGGGCCAAGGCCCTCTCTATCTTCCCATTAACTTAATTCCCACAATAATCCTTTGATCGACGGACTGATTTTGTTCCTGCTTCATGGATGTGGAAGGTGAGGCACAGAGAGGTTAAGTGACTCGCCTGAGGCCGCCCAGCCAAGGCTGGACTTTGCGATCCCAGCAACTTGGCTCCAGAGCCCGCGCTGTCAGCCCCCGCGGCTCAAAATCATGCTGAGCAGCTACATCCACCAGAGTGTGGAAAACTCCATCGGCTCAGCTTCAAAAGAGGTCACACATCAGCCCGGATGGACCCGTGTAGTTTACGTGTATATGTAACGCTCCGTGTTCTGAGCACTGACTCTCTCTCTGCTGGGTGCGGAGGCAGGCGCCTATTGCTTCCCTTAAGCAGCCCTTCAAGGAGGGCACCAGTCTGCCCATTCAGATGCAAAAGGGAAGAGTCAGAGGGGTTTAGTGACTCGGTCACGGTCACACAGCCCTGAGAGCAGGAGCTGGGATTCCAACCCAGGCACTCAGGTCCCCGGAAGGCACTGGCACGGATGTACTCACTGCTGGTCATACTCTGTGGCCGGCAGCTGTGACCGGTGGGCGCACGGGGTGGCCCTGCAGTGTCCCTAGACGTGCACACCACCCGGCCTTCCCCACCACGCTGCAAGGTGCATCTGCAAACATACAACAGCGCACGGGTGGAGGGCGGTGCCGGCCTCCCCCGCTGTGCAGATGCTGCTCGTTTAGACAATGAACTGGGGAGGAAGGGGGGCCTGGGGTGATGGGAGGGGCACGCGGGGGGCTCAGAGCCACGCTCTTTGCCAACTCGCAGCTTGTTGCTGCCGCCGTGGTGGGCACGGGCCCTGTTCTCTGCCCGGAAGAGCAGGCTGGGCGCCACGGCTTTCCCGTGTCTTCCCAGGAGCCGCCCCCAAGCCCTGACTCCCAAGCGCCTCCAAAGGCAGAGCCCCAAGCCGGAATAGAGAACCTGGACGATGCCGGGATCGCGAACGGCTTTGGAGGAGCGGCAGCGAGGACGCCGAGTGGGGACAAGCTCAGATGCCCACCCCTCCATGTGCAGACCAGATGCAGGACGGGAAGCAGAAACCACATCAAAGTGGCGGGCGCCCAGGCCGGGGCGGGAGGGACCAAGGACGGGCACAGCACGGTGATAAAGACCCCAGGCCCCACAGCCGTCACCATCTGCAGGCACAGAGCCGGGGCCAGCGGGGGGCAGGCCCGAGCCAGCCCTGGTCCGGGAGGACACTGAGCATTTGGGCTCCCTGCATCTTGGGGCTGAGAACGTGGGTTCGTCGGCCAGCGGGGCCGTGGCCAGGGTGCAGCTGCTCCGTGGCCCGCGGAGAGGCGGGGCCAAGGCCAGCGGAGTTTCGGAGCACGGGCCGTGGGCCCCGAGGGTGTGTGGGGGGGATCCCAGCTTGACCGACCACGAAGATCATAACCTTCAAAAGCTATTTAGCCTCGGTTTTGCCATCTATATAATGGGCGTAATGCCTTGACTACCTTACGGGGTCGGGGAGAGGATCAGATGCGTTCAGGAAGCCCTCTGGGAGCCAGCGCCCCCCAGGGGAGCAGCTATGGGGGGGGTTGAGCTACGGGGGGTAAATAAGCCAGTATCCTCCCGGCTCTGAAATGCATGTTCCACCCTGTCCCCTGGAGTCCCCAGCAAGAGCGGCTCAGCTGCCCTCAGCCATAGGTGTCCCTTTGTCGGCCACCTCCCCTCCCTGCCTGACTTCCCTACTCCCGTGTCTCCCCCACGCACACTGCTCGCCTCACGTGGTTGCTGTCTCAGGCTGACTTGGCTCAGGTGACTTTGGCTCCGGTCATGATCTCACAGTCCGTGCGTTCGAGCCCCGCGTCGGGCTCTGTGCTGATGGCTCGGAGCCCGGAGCCTGCTTCGGCTTCTGTGTCTCCCCCCCCCCCCTCTCTCTCTCTGCCCCTTCCCTGCTCGTGCTCTGTCTCCCTCTCTCTTCTCAAAATTGAATAAACGTTAATTTTTTTTTTTTTTTTTAATGCAGACAATAACGGCAGCCGCTGCATTAGTCTCAAGACTCGGTATGTTCTGTAGGGCGTGTCTCGCACAGACCCCGGCGGACAGTGACCGCTCAACACATGTTAGCGGTTAGTTTTACAGTCAGGTAGACACGGGGCAGCTTTCCGGGTGAGAGAGCCGTGCAGGCATAAGGCCCCCGCCTGGCTTAATGCTTTGCCATCACTGTCTTCACATTCGTAACGAGTGTGAACAAAGGGCCCCACGTTCTGTGTTGTGCACTGGAGGCCGCAAATGATGTAGTCGTCCCTGTGGGACCTCGATGGGCGTCAGTTCCCTCGTCTGCAAGATGCGGTGACAACAGAATGGACCCAGCCCAGCAGCCACGACGTGGGGCTCAAGTGTGGGTCTGTAGAACCGCTCTGCCAAGAAAGACAAACGCCCCAACGAAAACACTGGCAAAGGATCCGAGTAGGCACGTCTCCAGAGAAGAGGGACGAGTGGCCCAGAAACGCACCAAGAGATGCCCGCGCCATCGGCCATCGGGGAAATGCAAATCAAGACCACAGTAAGATACCCCTCGGCACCCATTACCACGGCCAGAATCAAAAGACGGACCAAAGCAAGCGTTGGCGAGGACGCGGAGAAAATCGGGACCCTTCTGGGCAGCCGGCCGGTGGGAACGCGAGACGGCACGGCCACCCCGGAGAACAGTGTGGCGGCTCTTCAAGAGTTAAAGTGGAGGGTTACTCTATGGCCCGGCAGGCCCGCTCAGGGCCTGCCCGAGAGGAACGAAAACCTACGTCCACACGAGAACTTGCACGCGCATGTTGACGGCAGCATGAGTCACAAAAGCCAGAAGTGGGAACAACCCAGTGACCCACCGACCGACGCGCAGACCGCGGTCTGTCCTACGCTGGGACGTTACTCAGCCACACAGACAAGGGGAGCGATGGTACCCCTGCGACGAGGTGGCTGAACGGGGCGAAAGGAGCCAGACACACCCCACGCTGTGTGGTTGCCCTTGCGAGAAATGTCCGGGAGAGAGGGCTCCACAGACACTGAAATCAGTGCTTGCCAGGGGGTGGGGCTGGAGTGGGGGGGGGGGGGGACGGAACTGGGGAGCGGCTGCCGATGAGGCTGAGGTGTCTCTTGGGGGCCAGGAAAACCCTCTGCGAGCCTGTGATGGGTGCACAACCACGAATACACCGCAAACACTGACCCGCGTACTTTAAGCGGCCGAGTTGTACGAATGGGATATTTTTGAAAAGGTGCCTTGCAAATTCCACAGCGCTGGACGACGGCTGTTCTGACGATCGTGGCCCTGCCTGCACATACGTACACGCACACCCACGCAGGCACCTGCACACATACATATGCACACCCACGCACACACCCACCACGCTCGTGGTCCTGGCCGCGTTTGTGTCAGACCTGAGCCACTCCCCTGCATATTTTCCGTGTTTATTCTTCACCTTCAGGAAAACACATCCCCCGCCAGGCCCCCCGGGGAGAAGCCTCAAAGAAATATGCCAACCAGGAGGGATCCCTCCTTCCCACATTCCGAAGCAGAAGCAGAGGTCACTGAGAGTCCCTGGTGGGACAACATGTGACATGGGCCCTCCAGACCCTCCTTAGCACTCCCGGACCTTGCTAGGAGGTAAGGGCCCCCTCGTTTTGTTTCAGGCTGCAGACGGCAGAGGGCTCAGGACAGTGGTGCCCAGATGGGGGGGCTCCCCAGAGCAGTCAGCGTTCCGATAAAGTGGTGGTGGCCCATATGGGCTTGTCCCCTCACCCTGTCCCTCCTTTGGACTTCTCTCTCCCTACAGTGCTCATGCATGTGTCCCTCTCTGACCCTCTGGTCCTCTCCCTATCTGTCCCCATTTCTCCCTCATCCGCACCTTTGTCACCTCATAGCTGCAAGGTGGCAGCCGAGCTTCCGGCCAGCACGCCCACATTCCAGGCAGGAAGAAAAGGCAGAAGGAACATTAATCAATGCCTCAAAATATTTTCCCAGGTATTTGTGACGGAGATTCAAATCAGTGAATGTCTGGATGCCCCTTCTTTTCCTTAAGCAACCCCGCCGGAAAGAATTTTGTATTTCGCTTGCTCGGTATTCTCCTCTGTTCTGTGCTCTAAAAACAGCCCGGGTTGTGCCTGGGCTTTTGTGAAATGGAAGTGGAGGGCTGGCAGGGCAGGGGGACTAGTAGGCAGCTGTGTGGGTTCTGGTCCCTCGGCCCCACGGGCCTCCACCACACCCGCACTTACCCCCACCGGACCAAATGTTTTAGCTCGTCGTTCTCTCCTTCTCCCGCACCCCCATCGATCCCCTCCCTCATTTCAACAAGAACTGTGGGCTCATCAGAAGGACCCTGACCAGGAAGAGCTCAACGAAGCAGAAATCTCTGAGCCAGAGGAGATGGAGGGAAGGAATGTTTCCGGTCACTTTGTCCATGACCCCCTGAGGCCGGCATCTTGCTGTGATGCCCTGCTCAGGCTCTCCTCCGTGGCGACCCACAGGGCTTGAGTGGACCCCCCCCTTTCGTGGCCCTGCTCTTACAGAGCCTGGAGCATCACCTCCAGTGACAGAGGCAGACAGAGATGCTTCCAGGAGATTGGCCAGGCCCCGCCCTCTCCCAGGACCTGCTGGGCAGGTCCTCGCTTGTTCTGTGCTCATCGTGGGGTGTAGACACGTGGGGGAGGCGGGATCTGGTTAAAGGGGCAGCCGGCTCAGTTGAGTTCCAATTAATTGTGGTCTCACTTAGCTGAGGCCGGCCTACGGTCTGCTCTTTCCCGCGCCTTCCGTCTCGGGCGGCGGGAACCTCCAGCGGAGTGGGGATCGTTTCCGCGGGCAGAGTCAGGAGGGTCCCTGGAAGGATGGCCAAATAAGCCTGATAATTATGATGACGGCACCAGTCCTTGCGCACTTGTGATGGTCCATGTTATCATAATATGCTAAGCACGTGGGGTTATTTTTCTTTTTAATCTTTACAACAGCTCTATGAAGCAGATGCTATAATTATAGCCATTTTGCAGATAAGGAAACTGAGGCTCCAGGAAGCCAAATAACACAGCCAGGAAGCAGGTGGACACTGGGATGGAAAGGCGGGGGTGTCCGCCATCAGGGCACACGCCTCGGTTCTCCCTCCCCACCAGCACCTCCTTGGCCGCCACTGTCCCACCTGGCCTCTAGCAACTGCTTTGGCGTGGGCTTGCTTCCGTCTTTGTGTACATTAATTTAGTCTAAGGTGTGAGCGACTACCAAGCTCGACTCCTCGTAGCAGTATCTGCTTTTTTCTTTTGAGTTCTGGTTCTTCCAAATGCATCCTTATTCAGAATGCAGAGACGCACCAGCCGAATTAAAGGGCCCCTCCCACATGCCCTTTCCTGCGGGGGGACTAGGGGTGCTGAGCAGGGTCTGCTGCCTTCTTTCCATCTACAAACCCTATGGCAGCAGAGGCGGTGAGCGCATCACCTCCAGCCCTGCCCTTGGCCATGAGTAAGTCTTTCCAGGCCCTTCCACGGCGGCCCTTAATCTGCAGCCCCAACGACCAGACTGTTCTCGGCACTTCCAGGTCTTGTTTGGACTGGAACAATTTAAAATGCTTTCTTATAATTACAGAGGTAGTGTGGGCGGGGGAAGTGTCGCCAGGAGGCCAGTGGGTTTGCACGTCTCGGCCGCAGCCAGCAATTTCAGTAATGATAGTCATGCACGCCGGTTATCTTTGGGGTTTCCAGAAATACAGGGACTTTTCCAGACACTCGTGAGTGTCTGTGACATGAGTGATTCGGTCTCCATCACTCTCCGAGGCCGCGAGAACCCACTGCCTGGATGAGCAGGGTTGCCTTTAGCGGCCGTTCAGGGAACACTGAACTCAGGTGGGTCCGGACAGTCCGGGGGGGGGGGGGGGGGAACACTCAGAAGCCACCCCTGGAGAAGGGTAGTTCCCCGGATGGAGGGCTCTCCTGGGGTGGCAGCTTCTGAGTTTTAAGTCCAAGAAAGTCCTGGGCAGATCAGGAAGAGTCGGTCACCCTATTCCCGGCGAACCCGGGGAACCGAACAGGTGTGTTTTCCTCTGTTCCATCCAGAGCCCCTGCTGAAGAGGTGACAAAGAAATTTTTATTAAAATTTTTTTTAATGTTTATTTATTTTGAGAGAGACAGAGCATGAGCAGGGGAGGGGCAGAGAGAAAGGGAGACACAGAATCTGAAGGGGGCTCCAGGCTCCGAGCTGTCAGCACAGAGCCCAACATGGGGCTCGAATTCAGGAACCGTGAGATCGTGACCTGAGCCGAAGTCAGACGCTTAGCTGACTGATATCAGCTAATATCCTTACTGATAGCAGTAATATCCTTACAGAGATAAAATATTGAATTCACACAAGAACGAAATGTGATTAAAAAAAAAAGACCTTTTGGAGAAGTAAGAATGTCCTCTTGTAAAACTGTAATGAGAGAGTCAATACAATACTCGAGAGAAAAAAGCAAAGAAATATCCCAAAGCTTGGCATAAAACCATGGTGATGGAAAAGCAGAAGTCAGAGGCTCCATGCTGGGACCCGGCTCACAACTGGCAAGAGTTCTAGAAAGAGGAGATAGGACGGAGGGAGAAATGATCATAGCATTAACAGTTCTTGGAAAACCGGAGACAAAAAGGACACTCCAAGTTTTGCCAGAGAAAGAGGGGAAAGTTCGTATACAAATGAACAGGAATCGGAATAGCCTTGAACTTCTGAACAACAATCCTGGAAATGTTCCAACTCTGAGAAGCAGGAGCCGAGCCTTACAAGGCCTTCAAAAGTCTGGAGGAAAATTATTCTCAAGCGAGGAGTTTTCTATTGAGCTAAGTAATCAACGTGTGAGACAGAATGATGTTTTCAGATATTGGAAGTTTCAAAAAGTGGCCTCCCGTGTATCTTATCCCAGTAGCTCCTGGAGGCCTCTGTCCCAATCACACAACAGTATAAACCATGAAAGACACGGGATCCAGGAACCGGGGGGGACGCACTGCAGGAGGGAGGTGAAAACTCGTCCCAGGGTGGCAGGTGGGGAAGTCCCAGCCGTGCAGCAGGCCTGGAAGCCACTGACAGGAAACCAGGAAGAATAATTGAAAAACCAGAACGAAAAGAAAGTCACCCAATAGATTACCTGATGTATTGAAAAAACTTCAGAATTCTTTCGGAAAGTTGGAGAAAGAGATAGGGGCACAAGGAAAGCTGAGCAGATTGTCTTCTAGAGGCAATCATAAACTTCAGGAAAAACAAAAGTCTGTGCAGGAAAGGAAATGATGCCGTAATATACCGCATGGTGTCGAGGTTAAACAGTATTTCCACGGCCATAATTGTGCAAATGCTAAACATACATTTCACCAAAAATTGGGATCAATAGACCAAGAGGATGTACGCGAGTAGTCTGTATATGCAGATGGTGTAAGGTGTTTAATCCTCATCTTTCATAGGAGAGGTCAATGAATAATGTTTAAAACAGGAACATTTTTAATGTTTAAATGTGAAATTAATGTCTAACTTAACGAATAATGTTTAAAACATAAAACAGGGTGCCTGCGTGGCTCAGTTGGTTAAGCGTCAACTCTTGATTTTGGCTCAGGTCATGATCTCATGGTTCGTGAGACTGAGCCCTATGTCGGGCTCTGTGCTGACAGCACGGCACCTGCTTGGGATGCTCTCTCTGCCCCTTTCCCACGCATGTGTGTGCATCCTCTCTCTCTCTCTCTCTCTCGAAATAAATATATAAGCATTTTTTAAAAATAATCAAATAAAATAGAAAGTCAAGAAAGAACAGTATGGGTATATTTTTTAGAAATACAGAGGTATATATATGAGAAGATCCAAAAGAGTGAAAAAGTGGTTTCTTCCCGCATTGAAAGTGCCCACCAGGTGCCCAGTACAATAAAGTTCAGAATGGCGTGGGGCGCCTGGGTGGCTCAGTCGGTTGAGCGTCCCACTTCGGCTCAGGTCATGATCTCACCCTCCGTGAGTTCGAGCCCCGCGTCGGGCTCTGTGCTGACCGCTCGGAGCCTGGAGCCTGCTTCCGATTCTGTGTCTCCCTCTCTCTCTGCCCCTCCCCTGCTTGCACTCTGCGTCTCTCTCCCTCTCAAAAATAAACAGTTCAAACATTGTTTTTAAAACAATGGTGGATCCTCACCTGTATTCCCACCGAAAGCAGGAGTCGGTGCTGGAGCGGGGACTGGCCCACGGCTGCTCTTTCTCACAAACTTGTATTCCGCTGAACACAGAGGTCTTATTTACCTCTGCGTAAGTAGAAAGTAAATGTGAAAAGTGACAAAAGCACAGTTTTCTCTGGGAAGCAAAAGTAATGCAAGGAATTCGTCCGCAGAGCGGGGGTTGGGGTGGGGGTGGCCGGCTTTCAGGTACAGCTGGATCCAGCAGCTCACGAGATGCCACCGAGGGCTGGGGTGGCCCACTCGAGTCAGCGTGCCGGGGACTTCCTTAGTTTTAGCACCGAAATCTCCACCCTCTGGGGAAACCTGTCAGTGCCCAGCAAACCAGGACGGCTGGTCACCCCAGCAAGGGCCCCGGGGTTTCTGCTTTTCTGGTCTGCCTTCCACGGGGTCGACGTCATGCTCACGTCTCACGGGGTGGCCCCTCGCACATTTGTGTGGTCGCCCCTCCCCCGCTGCCAGGTGCCTGAGTCATTGACTCACGGCCCCTTTCCACACACTTTTACTCTGATTGTATTTTTGATCTTCCCATCTTTCATACGCTTAAGCTTTTTGTGAAGCCTCCCACCGAACCTTTTTTGGGAAGCAGTCCGTCTATAAATCCTAAATAAATAAACACATCACTCTCCTTTCCACAGCTGTCCTGGCGAGAGCGGCTTTCACAGTGGACCTGCCCGGCTTCCCGTGGTGGGGGGCCCTGCCAGGGCAAAGTGAGCTCTCAAGCCCGAATTACTCTCTCTGGGCCCACACCCTTTTTCTCCGGGGGCCACCCCCACGCCTGCCGAGCGCCTTTGTGTGAACAGGGACAAGGTGGCCCTCTCAGTAGATGTGGCCCTCCGCACAGCTCGGGGGGCCGATCACAGCATCTCTCTTACGGGCCGGACGGGGACAGCGGGTGGAAACACCCAGACCAGCACCTGGACGCGGCACTCGGGTCGGCAACTAATGGCCCGTAAGGCCTCTGCCCCTGCCCCTAAAGAATTTGGTGTGGCTGTGCACCCCCCTCAAAAAAATAGACTCGAAAACAGGAAATTCAAAATTGAATGGTACAACCCACCAGAGTATGCAGAATGAGAAAGACAGACATATCAGGTGTTGGGGAGGGTCTGAGCTCTCGTAGGCTGCCACTGGGGACTTAGTGTCCCCCTGGACAATAGGGGGGCGGAATCGACTAGAGCGAACGATGCACAAGTCCCCGTCCGACCCAGCTGCTCTGATCTCCTTCCTAGGATTAGACTCGCTGACTTGTGTGCATGTGTTCACCAAGAGGCAGATAGGCAAGGATGTTCCCAGCATCATCTCCTTTTTTATTGCCTTTTTCTTTTTTATTTGGGAGAGACAGTGGGAGAGGGGCAGAGGGAGAGAGAGCCAGAGGGAGAGAATCCTAAGCAGGCTCCACACTCAGCACAGAGCCCCACGCGGGGCTCACGATCCTGGGATCGCGACCTGAGCCGAAATCAAGAGTCGGACGCTCCGTTGACCGAGCCACCCAGATACCCCTTCATCTCCTTCTTTTTTTTTCTTTTAATTCTTTTTTACATTTATTTATTTTTGCAAAACAGAGTAAGACAAAGCGTGAGCAGGGGAGGGGCAGAGAGAAAGGAGACAGAATCCAGAAGCGGGCTCCAGGCTCCGAGCCGTCAGCACAGAGCCCGACGTGGGGCTCGAACCCACAAACCGTGAGATCATGACCGGAGCCGAAGTCGGACGCTCCACCGACTGAGCCCCCCAGGCGCCCCAACCCTTCGTCTCCTTCTCAAACAGAAACTCCAAACGACCACACGCCCATCAAGAGAAGAACAGATAAACTGATCGGCTCCATTCACAGAATGGAATATTATAGAGCGGAGGAAATGAACCGATTACAGGTAAACGCAGCGAGATGGGTCGATCTTACAAACAACGTTCAGGGAAAGAGGCCAGACACACAAGAACAAGTATCAATTCGACTTTGTCCGCCTCCCTTTCTCTGACAGCCAGACCAATTTTGGGGTGAGAATCTGGGCAGGTGTTTACCCTAGGAGACGGGGCTGTACCGGAAGAGACCTCTTGGGGGGGGGTGGTGATGCTATTTCTTGATTTATTCCCAGGGCAGAGGCCCTCACTCTGGGGTCACTTGGTGCATATTCACTCTTGCAAAGTTGGTGCTCCTTCCCGCACGGGTGTCATTCTTCAGCAGCAAACCCCGGACACACGCGATTACATCACGTTGACTGTGTTTCCCTCGCCCAAGGGGCGGTGGGGGCCTGGGCCGATGGTGAGCCCCCCTTGTCCTCCCGTCTCCGCCGAAATGTCTCTCAGCACCTGTCCTAGCAGGTGGCCTCACCGCTGGCCACGATGCCGCCATGCCCCCGGTAAGTCTCCCTTCACGCCCGGCCGAGCCGCTGTTTCTCCTGTTGACGGCGGAGCCGCTTTCTGTGGCTGGGGGACTGTCGCTTGCGGGTTCGGGGACGTGGTGGATTGTGCCTTATCCCTCTCACGGCCCGGCCTGCCGCGTGCCTGTTTTCTGGAACAGTGCCAGGTGCAGTGTCAGAGATGAAGCCCTTGCGGCTGTCGTGTGTGTGTTGGGCGGGACGAGTCAGGCGTTTCTCAACCGACCAGAGGAAGGGAAACGTGCGTCCTGTTTTCCGTCCGCCGAGAGGAGAAGGCTGGATTGATGGGCAATGTTTTCGACCTCTTCCTCCGAGCCCTTGTTCGTTTCCGGATCTAAGATTGGGAACAATCCGTGTTAACCAAAGGAGCGTTCGGAGGCTGAACCGGCAGCCAGACGGAGGCTTCGGGCACGACGCTGAAGGGGAGCACGTCGGAGCCCACGGCGGGGACAGGACGTCCCAGCTGGGCAAAGGCTGGAAGGAAGGCCGTCCGGGGTGAGACCACCGCTGAGCCCAGGGCCCCACTGTGGGTGAGGACACGCGGGCAGAAGCCGTGGCAGGTCGTGGGGGTCACGGACCAGGCGTGCCAGACTCCGCCATCAACGCCACGCCCACACAGTCAGGCCCCCGGCCCGCTGGACTATTTATACCCCTGGGAGGTCACCAGGAGGGCCAGGAAGCAAAGAGCCCTGTGGCGCATTAAGCCCGCGACCGCCGCCCCATCTCAGCCCCGGGCTTCCGAGAAGGCCCGCTCAGCGCTATCAGCAGGCCGGCTCTGAAGATAAGCGGCCTCCGCTTGGCCCCACGAATGGTGTTATTTCAGGGACCGCTCAGAAGGACAGGATGGGATGGGACCCAGCCATCTGTCATCCTCTCCTTCGTCAACACGCTATGCGAGCGTCCAACAAAGACCAGCACTTGCCTGGGGAAACCACCCTCCCCAAAGGCGTCTGGGCAAGGAATCTGCTCAGAGCGATGCTTTCCATCCTCCTCCCCGGCACCTCTGGGCGGTCACCCCCCCCCGCCCCCCGAGGCCAAGGTCTGCTCCCCAACCCCGGGCTGGACGGGCTGCGTGAGGTGACTTCTGCTAAAAACCTCCTAAAATAAAGAGATCCCAGATCTGGACTCGGTTAGAGAGGGTCAGGGCCCAAACGTGGAATTTCCCTACTTCAAACCGTCTACATCCCGCACCTCGATAACATAATTAAGTGGGATACGCGGCGCTGAGGGTCAAGGGCCAAGGTGCGGGCCTCTGAGCCGACTGGGGCCCGCGTCTCCATCCCCCACCCCTTCCACCTCGGCCCCCGCCGTTCCCCCACCCCCACCGGACACACGCGCACGCTGTTCTTGGGGATTGTGTCATCTTCTACTCGGCGGCCGGCCGGCTGCCTCAAATGATGCCACAGGTTTGGGAGAACGTGGGCAGATGCATCGTCCCCAGTTCTCCCCGCCACTGCCCGTCACGGAGCGGGAAAAGCAAAGAAGACAGCCACGGGTTTGGGATGAAAGTCAGCGGGAAGGTTCACTGCTCCACTGGCACGCCCGGGCACACCTGAGAAGACTTCTCACTGATGATCCCCAAACGGCGTCAAATGTGCCCACGGGGTGAGGCCGACCGAGAGCCCCTGACCCCAGCCTTGATCTGAAAGGGAGGGACGCCGAGGGCCAGGGCGAAGGCCTCCTCGAGGTCGTGCAGCCACGGGGGGCACACCCCACGTCTGATTCCAGGCCTGTTGATGACAACAATCACATGTGTTCACCAAACGTGCGAGGGAAGCCATGGGCTGGGCACTGGGGACACCGCAGTGACCAAACTCCTCGCCAGGAGCAGGGCTCACGCACGAGGCGACTTGGGGCGAAGACCTACGGAAGCTGAGGGAACAGCCTGTGGCTGTCTGGGGGAACAGCATTCCTGGCACAGGCTGGAACCGGTGCAAAGGCCCTGAGGCAGAGCACGCTTGGGGTGTTGAGAACAGCGAGGAGGATGCATAGCCGTAGCAGAGAACATAAAGGGACAGGGGGTGGGGCGAGGTGCGGGAGGCCAAATAAGGGCCCCTCAAAGATGTCCACGTCCCAGTCCCCGGACTCTGTGAATATGGTACCTTACAGAGCTGACATGTAGCTTAGCGTCTGCCATTTTCACCCACAACACTTCTGGCACCAAATGTGTTGGTGAAGCGGAGGAGACCCTAGACCCTAGACCCTAGGAGGAGCCCCTTCTTCAAGTCTTCAGACACCAGCCAGATGTCCTATGATTCGATTCGATTCTGGCACTAAGCACCCAGAGTTTGCACAGACCCAAGGTTAGGGGGTCCCCTGCGTCGGACGCCCGTTGTAAGTCCCAGGTTGTCGCCTGGACTTCTGACCGACTGGCTATAAACGGGGGGTGGGGGGCGGATATCCTCAACCCCTCCTCAGCTTGGGTGACTTGCTCCAACTGCTCAGAGAACTCAAGTTACTTTCCTTATTAGCACCGGCCGTAAAGGACACAAGCCAGGAACAGCCAAATGGAAGAGATCCCTGGGGCGGAGCATGGGGGGGAGGGGGGAGAGGGGCTCAGAGCTCCTGGCCCTCCCGGCACCCCCATACGATCACCAGGCAGGAAGCTCCCCAAACCCCATTTTTCAGGGTTTTTTTTTAAACGGATGTTCCATTAAGTACGCAGGACTGAGTAAATCACTGGCCGGTGGTGATGAACTCGGTCCTCAGCCTCCTGGAGGTCAGGGGCCTTGGGCTGGAAGTTCCAGCCCTCCTCTAGGGGTCCGTCCCTCTGGCCAGTCAAGAGTCACCTCCTCAGCATAATAAACTCAGACGTGGCTGGAGGGAGCTACTTTTGGGAATCGGCCGACATCTCAAAACCCCCTTCTTCCCATCCCTCAGGAAGTTCCAAGGGTTTTAGAAGCTCTATGCCAGGAACCGGGGACAAAGACCAAATATTTATTTTTTATTCGATCCCACCTTGCACCAGGGACTCGGCAGATGTGGTTGGGTTAAGGATCGTTGAGGCAGGGAGATCGTCCTGGACTGCGTGAGCACAACATCATCACAAGGGGCCGTGTGAGAGAGGAGTCGGATCAGAGAAAGACGTGGGGGGATTTGAGGACGCCACTCTCCTGCCCTGGGGCTGGGGAAGGGGCCGCAAGCCGAGGGGCGACAGCAGAGGCGCTGAAGGAGCTGGAAAAGGCGGGGGTCCTCCAGTCTCTGGAAGGAAACAGCCCTCTCCTGCGGCCTGGGCAGACTCCCGACCCCCCGAACTGTGAGGGGTAAATCCGTGCTGCTGTAAGGCGCTGAGTTAGGGGTCATTTGTCGCAGCAGCCCAGGAAACCGGGGAAGGGACAGATGCAGTGGGGCCTTTGGGGTGATTTGACTCGAAGAAGGGTGGGGCTCGGGGAGGGTGCTGGGCAGAGACCTCGGGTTTAACAGGATCACTGGCTGCGGCGATCAGCCCGGTGCTTGAGCTAAGTGCTCTGCTTACGTCATCTCATTTAATGCCTCCCCATGTCCCTGAGAGGTTGTGAGCACCGTGCCCATTTCACAGAAGAGGAAGCTGGGGCTTCAGGGAGCTCCGTGGTCGCTGTGCGGTGCCTCGAGGTGCGCCCGCTCGTAAGAGGCTCCAATTCTCCCCCTGGTGGGGCGTACGAGGTCCTTAGATCGGTGGCCACCCCCGCCCCGGCAGATTTCCTTCAACTGTCCCCTAGAATAAATGTCCAGCCGTCTGCTGTCCCCTCACTGCCTCCTGCGGGTGTTCACGGCTCTCCCAGAGAGGCAGGCACTGCCACACAGACTCTGTCACCAATCCGCCGAGTGGACACCACGGTGGGGGGGGGGGGTTTCCAGAAGGCAGGAGGGGCCCCCACCCCTTAACATCTCCCCTGAGCTCCCAGGCTTCTGTCTTGTTGGCCCAGCTTCCATTTCTCCATCAGTGGTTCTCAACCGGGAGCGACTGTCTTCCCAGGGGACGCGGGGCAATGTCTGGGGACATTAATGGCCATCACCACTTGGGGGACAGGAGAGGAATGGGGGCCAGGGATGTTGCTAAACAGCCTACAGTGTGCAGGGTGCCCCGCCCCAAACGGCAGCAGCCGAGGCCGAGAATCACAGTTTGCCCATCACCCGTCTACTGGCCTCATGTCCCCGCCTCGGGGTCTGCGGGCGGCCCTGTGGCCATGGGGGCGTTACACATGGGGTTTCTGTGCACTCTGCCTGCGCCCCTTGTCACATCCCCTTTCTGACACCCCCCTCACCTGGTTTGAGTGCCTTCTCTCTGCCCCCCACCCCGCTCCCCTGCACCGATCCCCACCCAACGCTCAACGTTGTCACCCCTTTCCCTTGGTTGCTTACTTGTTCTGCTCCCTCTGCCCCCGGACGCACCACCATCCACGAGCACGGGGCCCTCATCTCCCCCTCGGTCACGGTGCGTCCTCGGTGCCCAGAACACCGCCCACAGTGCGTCGATGCTCAAAACGCACCTGCTGGATGGCAGACGTATCGAGTCAGAATTGGGCCCCGGGCCTGGCCCTGAAGCCTTTGTCCTAGTCCCCAAGCACAGGACAGCCCGGCAGGACAGGACAGGACAGGACAGCCCGGCCAGGGTGGGGCCCTGGCTCAAAAGGCAGGAGGGACTTCAGGACGATGACCACAGCCCATTCGAATCAGCAAGGGGCCGTTCCGAGCACAGAGGCTCGTGCGGCTGCTTAGGACACGCGGCCGGAGAGAGGAGAGCTCGTACCGTCGCGAAACGTTGGCCCGCGGTGCTGGGACAAGAGTGGCGGCCACACCTCAGTGTCACGGCGCTTCGAGCGGGCCCGCTCCTGAGCCAGCTCCTGGGCCTGCTGGCCGCCGGGTCTGAGAGACGGCCGGCGGAGAGGGCGCCGCTCGCCCAGGCCAGGTGCACTCTGCCTCTGTCCAAACAGCTGCTGCGAAAGGCTTTGGCGAGTTCTGTGTTTTCCCTATTCTATTTTTATTTCCTCAAATCTAAGACCAAGAGAGGCCAGTGCCAGATTCTGAAGCGGTCTGAGCCAGGGTGGACCGATCCACAGGCGAAGGGAAACGTGTCTGCGAGGGGTCACTGCAAGTACCCTTGGAAGGGATGGACAGACTTCACGTTGAGGGCGGGGCCGAGCCCGGAGAAGGACCGGGTCCCCTGACAGAGGCTCCGTCCCGCCATCGGAGGCCCCCGGACCCAGGGCCGCCTCCGCACTGCCCCACCCTGGAGGTGCTGTTTTCCCCGACCCCTCCCGGGAAACAGCGCCCCCTGGAGGTGTGCAGGGCCCAGCTCACTAACGCCCAGCAAACGTGTGACGATTTCTACCTCCCTGTGTGTTCAAGTGGGGAGGGCGGTCAGCGTATGCGGCTCTCAGGCTTGTCCCGCGGATCTGCACGAGCTCGACGCACTTCATGTGCCTCGGCCGGGGCCCCTGGCCCGGAGGGAGCACTCCAGGGCTCACACTGTGGTTTGCAAAGATCCACACAGGTCACGCCACCATCGTTCCCGGGCACATGTGAGAGTAGCTGAGGTGATGAGGGACTTTACAAAGAATCTGGGGACGACAGGTAATGATTCTGGGCACTTGTAGGTCACAACCTAAATTGTTCAACTCACTGGATGGGATCGGGGCAGGGGGGGCGTCCCCCGTGGGAGGACTCTGTGTTCAGCTATAGCCATGATCATTCTCTCGCGTGCCTATTTGCCAGGGACTTTCTGTGCCCGTGCTACCCCTAACGTCCTCCATAACCCAAGGTGCGTGGGGTAGCTCAGGTGATGTGCGAGGGAAGAAGTCTGAAATAGCCCCCGGATTTCTGCCCGGCGTAGAATGATCGCTCCCAAAGGTGAAGGGATTTTGCAGGTGCAGTTAGGGCCCCTAACCAACGGACTTTGAGCGAATCAAAGGGAGATTTTCCTGGGTGGGTCTGACCTCATCAGATGAATCTTTAAAAGAAGAGAGGTCCTCCTGCTGGCTTTGAAGAACGAAGCGGCCGTGTTGTGAGGGGAGCACCTGTAAAGGAGCCGAGAGTGACCCAGGGCTGACAACCAGGAAGAAAATGGGGACCTCGGTCCTACGACCGCAAGGAATTGGGTTTGGCCAACAGCTGGGATGAATTTGGAAGAAGCCTCAGCTCCAGGTAAGAATGGAGCCACGGGAGGGGGGGGGGGTGCCTGGGGGGCTCGATCGGTTAAGCGTCTGACTCTTGACTTCCGCTCAGGTCATGACCTCGAGGTTCATGAGATCGAGCCCCGCCTCGGGCTCTGCGCTGGCTGCATGGAACCTGCTTGGGATTCTCTCTCTCTCTCCCTCTCTCTCTGCCCCTCCCCCATGTTCACACTCTCCCTCTCTCTCTCTCTCTCTCTCTCAAAATAAATAAACATAATAAATACACATAAAAAAAAAAAAAAAAAAAAACCCCCCCGGCGGGCACATTGCTTACAGCCCCGTGAGGTCCTGAGCAGAGAACCTAGCTACACGTTGCCCACACTTCTGACCCGCAGAAGGTGTAAGATAATAAATGGGTGATGATTTAAGCCAACAAGTTTGGGTAATTGTGCTGTAGCAAGAGAAAACTAATACCAATAGGTAGTTGCCAGTCTCCAACATCCATAAAATTCTGAGAGCAATAAAACACTGACTGCTGATTTTTGACTATATACCTCGCCACCTTCAACCAAAGACTATAGTTTCCAGTCTCCCCTGCGGCTGGGTGTGGCCATGTGACTGTATTTTTGCTAATTGGCGGATGACTGGATATTTTGTGTCTACGTGTTAGGACGGCTACTGGAAGGAAGCATATAGCCTAGAATACAGATATAATGGCTGGTGCTCCAGCAGCCATGTTGGGCCACGAAGTGGACTGGGAGGATGGAGGCCATGAATGATGATGACAGGGCAGACAGGCAGAAAGAGACTAGACCCCAAATGGTGCGGTGGAACTGCCATCCTGACCTTGGACAGCTGACTTTCAGACTTCCTTTAAATGAGAAACTCTTATCTTGTTTAAGCCACTGTTACTCGGGGGTTTTGTTGTGGTGGCGGTTAAGTACAGCTTATGCTCACCCTACGTTATCTCGGTGGGCACCATACCATCTCACAGAGGAGGAAACTGAGGTCACAGAGAAGGTAGAGACGTGCCCACAGCGGGGATCCCACAGCTAACTAAATAACTGGCCCCAGGTCCCTCTGCCCAACACGCACTGCCTCTGACTCTGTGGCGTGAGAACTCTCCTCCACGTCAAACAGATATTTGTAAGAAAGCAGCAGCGGACTTCCCCCAGAGCAGGTGAGTGAGTGTCCTGCCAGTTGCCCCCACCGGTGAATTTGACCAGTGTCACTTCTCACCCCAAACGCCTGGTGAAGGGCCTCGGGGCTCACCCCCTCCAGCCTCTGCAGATGAGGAGGCAGGACAGGTTCCACTGGGGCCTCGGAGCCTTTGCACGTGCTGATCCCTGAGGCAGAGATGCTCTTCCCTGCAGTCACTCCACTGCTCTGTCCTTCCTTCGGGGGCCCACCCCTTCCTTGACCACTCCGTCCGAGGAGCTTAGCCAAGCTAAGCCAACCCCCCACTTCCTTCCCCTGCTCACTGTTCCTTCCTGATACACATCATTACTCGCCACTAAAGTGCTCACGGTCCACGCCAGCTTGTCCATCAGGCACGGTGGACAGTGCCCAGGGCTCACGGCACTGTCAGGGGCCCCCAAGGTGTTCTCACGTCTTTTAAAATCAGAAGGTAAGAAATGGATGGGATTCAGCCTGACTTACTTGCCATTCCAACCCAGTCGTAACAGAATCTGCGTTATCCTGCCTGAAGGAGGGGGTCCACGCGGCCACGGTGCGGCGTCAGTTACGACTTGTTTCCCGTGCTCCCCGGATGCAGGCTTCGTGGTGAGGACGCTTTGCCTCGTCCCCTGCCTCTCCAGTGGCCGTAGCGGGGCTGGTGCATGGTGATGCCATGAACTAGTGAATGAACAAACGAGCGAACGAATGCTTCCGGCCGAAGAGGAAGGCTGTGCTTCCTCGGAGTGATCCCCGCTCCCGCAAAGGGCAGCGCGGGTTGGCTGCCCTTGGCCGTGGTCATCCTTGTGTGTGGTCTACCTACTCCTCCTGGATCCCTGTGCCACGTCGGCCCCACCGGAGGACGGTGGCTCCCGTCGTGCATGGGCCAAGGGCGGGAAGTGGGGGGAAGCGGGGGTTGGGCTCCCACAGCCCCTTCTCCAGCCACGGGATGGGGCAGAAAGCGGCAGCACGTGTGGCACGAGGCAGGCTGGGACTAACTGAGGCTGCTGGGAAGTTCTGGTAGGCTCCAGAACGTCGTGGGGGCAGAAGGGGACAAGGCCGTGGGAGAAAGACAGGAACCTCACCGTAATGGGATGAATGGTGGCCTCAGAAAAGACTTGTCCACAGCCTAACGCCTCGTCCTTACGAATGTGACCTTATTTGGCAAAAAGGTCTTTGCAGATGTAATTAAGGATCTTGAGATGAGATCGTCCTGGATTATCCAGCGAATCCTAAACGCAATGACAAAAGGCCCAGGAAGGACCAGAGGAAAACGGAGAGATGTGACGACGGGTGACCCAGCCACCAGCCGAGGGAGCCAGCAGCCCCAGAAGCTGGGAGACGCTGGGAATGACTCTCCCTGAAGTCCCTGCACAGGGCACAGCCCTGCAGACACCTTGAGTGTTGACTCCTGGCCTCGGAACTGCGAGCAAACACTTCTGTTTTCGGCCACCACTGTCGTCATCAGTTACGGCAGCTCCGGGACACGAACACGCTCACCTTCCCCGAAACATCTGAACAGAGGGAAGGACTCCAAACGTACATGTGAGGATTCTCCGAGCAGATGGCCTCAGTGGCCACGGCCAACACCCCCAGCCTCTCAGCAGGGCCCACACACGGTCCGTCACCAGCAGGCGAGGGAGGGCTCCGAGCGAAGGCCTCGCTCGCTCGGCGGGAGAGGCCGCCGGCCACAGCCAGGGAGGAAGCTTTGTGTTGCGCTCAGAGTTCTCACAAAGGAAGGTCTCGGGCGGCTTGGAAACGGCAGGGAGACCCCGGGCCTGCCCTTTGTGGTCCAGGAAGTCGGCACGGATTCGGGGACTGACACACGGCCCCGGGGGCCTTTGGGAAGGTTGGGGCGGGGGGCTCAGAGACCCCGCTTTTACAAGCACCCCCGGGCGATCGTAGCTGCGGTGATCTCGGTGGAGGCCAGGCTGCGGGGCTCAAATTCTGATCGCGGCACTTGGTGGCTGGGGACTTCGAGTAAACGCCTTCACCTCTCTGCGCCTGCTCGGCATGGCCAGCGGGGACCTCAGGCCGCGCCGCGGGAGCAAAGGTGCCTGACGCAGGTGCTCGGAGAGCAGGGGCGGGACAGGAGGCGATGAGAAACCGCTCAGAGGTGAAAGTGAGCAAGAGGGGTGGAAACCGGGAAGGCAAATGACCTCACGTGCGCTGCCTTGGCCACAACACCCCTGCCCACGGGAGCCCAAAGAGGTGCCAGACGGGGGAGGCGGGCCAGCAGGTCGCTCTGAGACTGGCCTCTCGGCTTCTTCCGGAAGGTGTGGCTTTTACTTTCCTGCTCTTAATAGACATGTGGGTACAAATCCAGAGCCATCTGCAATGATTAAAACAGCAACTGATATTCACCCCTTATGAATAACAGCCTCACGAGACAGACGATTGGGAGTAGTGAGGACTGTGGTTAACGAGCGCTCTTTGGCTCCAGCCAGAGTCTCCATGCAGGAATGCGGCCCACGGCAGACAGGTCTGCCCGTTTCTCAAGAGGAGCCAGAACTGGGGAATGTGTTTTTCACCCTCAACCTTCTAGTTTTCAAAAACCATGACGGCCATGAACTCCCTTTTTGAAGAGGTATCAACACCATGCTGGGGGGCGGGGCGGGGAGCCAGGCTCGTCCGCGGGCGCATCCAGCCCTCCGGTGTGCGGCTCCGGTCTCTGGCCTGGACCTGGAACAAACGCTAGATTGCGCATCAGGACAGTGACAGGAGGGTTTGGAGGTCCCGGGGGCTGGAACTTGCCGGGAGCGGTTGTTTCGTTTGAGGCAACGGGGAAGGGCGGGCCGTCTGGCCAAGTAACAGCCGGGCTCCTAACATCCACCGGGCGACCTCTGGGTGCACTTGAACGTGACAAAGGAACCGGTGATGTTGCACGGCTGAGCGCTGCCGCATGCACGGCAAGGAGGTGGGCCCCTGGCTGCCTCCCCCGGGCCCCCACCGGTCGGTCCCTCCCCGGCTCGAGCCCAGAGCCAACAGCTCCCCCCACCCCCCTGGCCCCGAACCACTGAAACAATTTGCATTGGACAATGCTGGCGACGGGGCCCTTGCTGCTTCGGCTTTGGGTGTGCACGTCCCCGCCCGCCCCCCCCCCCCCCCCAGCCTGCCTTTTTTGTTTCCTTCTTGTGCCTCTCTTTTTTTGGGAGGACTAATTTTTTAACTTTGTTTCCCAAAAAAACCCCCCTTCCCCCCCCCCCCCCCCCCCGCCTCTCTGAAACAGCTGTTGACAGCTGCACTGTAATTCAATCAAGGATCTTTGTAGTCGAGCCTCCCCGGCTCACATTTGTGGTTCGGTTCCATCCCTCCTGCCTGGAGCCCCACACAGCTGCACCAAGTATTGACGAGCGCCCCGCTCTCCCCGGGGCCCGGCTGATGAACAGCGCGCTGATGGTGGGGGCCAAGGCGGAGAGTTCTTAGCAAACCAAGGGAGCGGCGACGTCCGGGAGTTAAGAGGGAAAGAACCCGACACCCACGGCCCCAAGAATCAGAACCAAATGTCTCCTTTTATTGAAAAGGCAAAAACCCTCTTTATTTTATTTGTACAGAAAATTCGCTGAGGACCGCTCTATGCAACAGCTGAAGGTACAATGGTCTGACCGTTAATAAATAGTCTTAAATAAGAAAACAAACAGGCCGGGGGGGGGGGGGGGGGGGGAAGCGAACTCATCATCCTGAACGAGGGACCGAAGAAGGAGGGTGTAAAGTGAGCTTCCGATGGACATAAATAATTTCCTTTGTTTTGTAACAACTATTTACATGTTTCAATGTACAGACGATGCGAGCCAGAAGCCAGGTGGGGTACAAGTGGCCAGAAAACTTGCACCTAGAGGGAATCACACAAAAATCCCCAGATCTGCCAACAGGTAAAACAAAGCACAGCAAAGACAGTGAGTCTTCCCTACTGACCGGGCCGAGTGAAGGCTGCAGCCTAAGCTACTGAAGAAGAAAAATAAAAGAAGATAAAAACGGGGGCTCCGGTGTTTCCAGGAACCAACTTAATCAAGGCGGAGAAAACAATCCCCTGCTGGATGGGATTCCAGGGGCACAGGCCTCATCTGGATGAAGCCTCATGTGGATAACCCTGCTCTAGACTGCCCAGAGCTCCCCAAGGCTTGTGTGGCAGCTAGTGGCTGGGTGCACAGCCACTTAGGGGACCCACTGGCCAAGGGAAGGGAGGCTCACACCAAGAGCCACATCAGAAATGGCAACTTGGGAGTTGGAACACCCGATTAGGACGTCACTCCCAAAGCGGCTTCTAGATCCTTCCATCTGAGATTGGCATCCAGCAGGTCTAAACCACGTCATCTGCTCCTTACTTCAAGGAGCTGATTGTTTGCAGAGCCCTCAACAGGGGCCACCGGGGGCCCCAGTTGGGAGCCCAGACCTCAGAACGCTGCTGTCCATCTACGGCCCAACGGGGGAGCCCCCCGGGGCGGTGGCCAGCACCCCCGCCCACCCCACCCCGATCTAGAGCTGGGCTTCCTTGGCACTCCTTTAAATGGGGCCATGGTGGCTAGAGTTCCAGGTGTGGCTGCAGGTGCTGTCCCGGTGGCTGTCCCGTCCACTGTGGCACGCCACATCGAGTTTCCTACCGTGAGGAGAGCCGGGAAACCGGTTCCAAAGTCTGCCAGCACTCCACATGGCTATTTTAATCTCTGCCACCACACACACACACACACACACACACACCCAGCTGAACATGTTTTTCCTTCAAGGTCAACACCCCCCCTCCTGCGAGCAGAAATCTGCTGTCTCCCTGCCCGGCTAAATCTTAGATTTAGGCAAGTCTATATAAACAGTGGGCCTCTGCAAGTCTCAGAATGAAACCAGACTGGAATGACGGGGGGGGGGGGGGGCCCCCCATCCTCCCCCGGCCACAGCTTCTGTTTACGAAACCAGAGTAAACCAAGAGATGGGGATAAATTGTTTAGGAAAATATATCTGTAACATCCTAACCATTTTCGTTCATTCGTTTTATTGTGACATTTATTACAGGAACTTCTGTGTTAACTCTCCTTGCGCACAGACACAACGCGCCCACCCCTCGCTGCGCCCCCTTCCTCCCGCTGCTGGGGGGCCCGGCTGAAGGGCGCTCCTAATTACCCCTGGGAACGAGTCAGTGCACGGCAGAGACTTCACAGCCAATGATCGCGGCCGGGCAATTTTTCTTTACATATGTACTGTTTTCCTTCAGGCTTTGCCTGCAGCAGCTTGTAGGATCTTGTCCATAGGAGGCCGGTGAAAACCTGATCAAAAGGCATTCACCTCCCAAATTCCTTGATACGCCTACACTGTTAAGGTTGGGGACGGGGGCGGGACAGGCCTCTCGAGGGGCGGCGGGTCTGCTGGTGCCTTGCCAAGGCAGGGGGTGGCGGGAGGCCGAGGATCCCAAAAGAACGTGGCCCCCGAGGATCTGAGTTCCGGGAGGGCCTAGTGGCAGCCACAGGCCCGGACGACCATGTTTCTGTATTTCTTCAGGATGACGTTGGAGCTGTCGTCGAAGTACAGCACCGAGATGGCGTTGAGCTGCGTGGGGGCACAGCACGGCTTGGGCACCGTCTCCGGGTTGATGAAGTGGACCTGGAACGAGCAAACGGCGGCAGCGGTGAGCCGCGTCGCGTCACTGCCCCCCGCCCCCGGCCGCCTCGTTTCTAGAAGGCTCACGCGTGGCTTGCGCGCAACGACCGCGCGCGGGGCTCGCCCTCGGCGCTTCCCGGGCGGACACGGGACTAGCTCGGTTCTGAGAGGGCCCGTTTCCCACGGCAGGGAACCAGAGTACCGACGTCGACACAGCACTCAGCTGGGAAGCGCGTGGCCGGGCGGGTCTCCACCGCGGGGCTGCCTGTACAGCGCGGAGGGCTTGGCGGGGTCTCTGGGAGGCCAGGGGCACTCGACCCCCAGCCGCGACGGCCAAAAATGTCTCCAGAACCTGTCAAATGTCCCCTGGGGGGGGCGGCAAAATTGCCCCAAGTGGGGACAGAGTGCGCCCGCAGGCCGAATCCTGCCCACCACCTGCTCTTGCAAATAAAGTTTTATCGGCACCTAGGGCTGCACCTGGCACACTTGAGTCGCTGCAACAGAGGCCGTAGGACTCGCGAGGTTAAAAACATCTACCGCCTGACTCTGTCCGGAAAAAGGTGGCTGACCCCCGGGCTCACCTGCCCGGTCCAAGAAAAGGAGAAAGCAAGGCACACATGTAATCTCCCATGTTCTAGCAGCCTCATGTGAAAAGATGGAAAAGAAACATGTACGATTCATTTAAATAATCTATTTAATTTAACCCAGGGTTTCAAAAATATTACCGTTGCAATACATACTTACCGTAAAGAATCATTAATGACGTATTGTGCTCTTTCTGGGTACCAAGTTTTCAAAAACTAGTGTGTATTTTATTTTTTGGGTTTTTTTTTAAATGTTTTCATTTATTTTTGAAGGGGAGAGAGAGAGAGAGAGAGAGAGAGAGAGAGAGAGAGACAGAGCATGTGCGGGGGAGGAGCAGAGAGAGAGGGAGACACAGAATCCGAAGCAGGCTCTGGGCTCCGAGCTGTCCGCACAGAGCCTGATGCGGGGCTCGAACCCACAAACCGTGAGATCACGAGCTGAGTTGAAGTCGGATGCTTAACTGACTTAGCCACCCAGATGTCCGTCACCTTCTTTTAAAAATTTTTTAAAAATATTTATTTATTTTTGGGAGAGACAGGGAGAGACAGAGCATGAGCGGGGGAGGAGCAGAGAGAGGGGGAGACACGGAATCCGAAATCGGGCTCCGGGCTCCGAGCCGTCAGCACAGAGCCCGACGCGGGGCTTGAACTCACAGACCGCGAGATCATGACCTGAGCTGAAGTCGGACACTCAACCGACTGAGCCACCCAGGTGCACCCCTAGTGCGTATCGTATCGTACTGTAATGTTGATTTTCGAGGGGGGGAGGGGCAGAGGGAGGGGGACAGAGGATCCCAAACGAGCTCCACGCTGACAGCAGAGAGCCCAGAGTGGGGCTCGAACTCACCAGACATCATGGCCTGATCCGAAGTCGGATACTTAGCCGACTGGGCCACCCAGGCGCCCGCAGGGTGTGTTAGAGTCCCGACGCCTCTTGATTCAGACTGGCCCCATTTCAAGTGCTCAAGAGCCACGTGTAAATGGGGTTACCGTGTTGGAGGGTGCAGATCTGAACGATACGAGGCCGTCCTGCCTCGTTAGTAGTGACAGTGAAGAGGACAAAACGGGGCGAACGCTTGGTTGGACATCATCAGGAAAGAAGGTCGGGAAGGGAGGACTGAAGACAGAGGCCGGCTGGCTGCTCAGGTTTACTGCCCTTCGTGCTCGTGGGAGTCTCTGCACCCTACAGAGACCAGGGCTGGTGGCAAACGACGCCCCGGGCCCGAAGGGGCCACACAAGCGTCCCGGATGAGCGAGGCAGGCAGGGAGTCAGACGAGAGGGAAGAGTGAGGGCTGGGGCAGACCGCAGGGCGGACGCGGCCAGCTGACCGCGGCCAACCAAAGCCAGCGAGTTGAATGTGCCGAGTGCCCGGGACAGGCCAGGAGTTTTTATGTCAAACTTTGTTTTTATGTCAAACTTCAGGTTTCCAAGCACATGCCAAGGGAAAGCACCCTGTAGAGGCCTCCAGCCTGTGACCTCTGACATGAGCCAGCGCACTTGGTAACTTTTTATGACGGACCATTTCAAACCTTACACATCTAACCGCCCCCCCACCTCCACCCTTGAATCATTTGAAAGCAAATCCCAGACATCAGCTCATTTCCTCTGTATTTCACTAGGACTCTCGGCAGGCAAGGCTTCTCCCCCCACCCCCTTTTATTTTTTTAATGTTTTTTTTTTTTTTTTTTTTTTTTTTATATAGTGAGAGACAGAGCGTGAGCAGTGGCGGGAGAGGGAGAGAGGGAGACACAGAATCCGAAGCGGGCTCCAGGCTCCGAGCTGTCAGCACCGAGCCCGACGCGGGGCTCGAACTCACAGACTGTGAGATCATGACCTGGGCTGAAGTCAGATGCTTAACCGACTGAGCCACCCAGGCGCCCCTCCCACCCCCCCTTTTAACCATGACCACAGAAGCATCTTTTCGGAATAATCGGAGGGCTCGCTCTGATCCCAGAGTTTCCTCGTGACGAGCGGACGGGGCGGGTGGTCACAGGACGGCTAGGCTCCTGTTGTGTGGGCCGTGAAGCAGGGGTCGGAGGGAAGAGCTAGACCCGTGGCAGCCCGGGAGACCCCCGGGGCACCTCCCAGGGGCTTCAGGACAGGACCTTAGGGGGCACGTGGGCGCCAAGGAACAGGGTGGGGGCACTATTCATTTCCAGCCCGAGGACTTACAATCCTCAACAGGGCTCTGGAGTTTACTGCTGGGGGAGGAAGGACCTTGCAAAAGCACTGCTAAAAAGAAGAGGCCTTCCTTCAAAGGGCAGACCGCGGCCCAAGCGAAAGGACCAAAGGAGCTTTTTCTCCAGGACGTAACAAGGGAAGAGAGAGACGTTTATTCTGAAACAAAAGAAGCCAAAAAGTCCATCACAAACAGAACTGCAGGACAGAGGGGATGGCCCTGAGGAGGGAGCTCTCTGTCACCAGGAGCATTCAAGCCAGGGAGGACGACCGGTTGACAGGAAAGGCCCCAATAACGTTCATGGCAGAGAGCTAGATAATCAAGACCCCTGAGCCTCAGATTCTACACCGAAGAACCAAGTTCCTAATTTTTATCACTACTGCTGTTTTCAGGAGAGTAATAAAAATCACACGCACCAGGGGTCCCAGTGCTGGGCACCCTGGTAAGAGTTTAGCTTATTATCACACTGAATCCTCCAGTGACCCCAGGGAAGTTCCACCTGAAAGGCCCCCCTCCACCCCATCTCTCTGTCCTATCGTCCCGTCTGCCACCTTCCTGTCCCTTACTCCTCTCAGGCTTCCTCATTTGTCTACTTGACCGTTTCTCTCCCTGGAAACCGAGGCCCTGAAGGCAAGGACCCCATCTGTGCCATTCCCTGCGGTGGCCGCTGTTCCCTGCGGTGGCCGCTGTTCCCAGTCCGGGTCTACATGCAGGAGATGCTCAGGAGACGCCCTAGGATGGCTGAACCCCCAGAGTTCAAGGGTAGGAGGCAAAGACGTGAACTCAGGAAGGGGACAGGCTCTCGAGCCAGCATGAGCCAAAGGAAGTGCGGATTTGGGGGGTCGGGGAAGGCCCTATGGACGTGGGGTAGACGTGCGGACAGCCAAGAACAGTCCCCCAGACAGAGGCAGGACCAGGGCCGACTTCCCCATTAGGCACAGTGACCGTTGTCCGAGATGCCTTTAGGAGTCCAGGAAACTGTTCTCGCTTCTTTCAAAATTGGGAGAAATACATGAACTTTAGGGTCAGAGGTTGTTGTACACATTGTTATGCCGATGCCGTTGTAAAAGAGGATTCTTAATCTTTTTTTTTTTTTTTATGGAGGAAGGGGCCCAGGCGGGATGGGGTGGGGGCCCCAGCCTGGGGGAGCCCGAGGCAGGGTCCGGCCGCCCCGATGGCGGGCGGGCCACACTCACCAGCGTCTGCACGATGGCGTGGTTGGTGGCGTTCATGTAGGAGTTCAGAGGGAAGGCACACTCCCCCTCGCAGTAGTAAGCAGCATAGCCTTCGGGAGCGATGATCCAGTCCTGCGGGCGAGAGAGGGCGAATCAGGGCGAGCGAGGGCCCCGTACGGCCCGCTAACCTCCACGTCCAAACTGCCTCCTGCGGGCCACCCTCTGCGCTCCCGGGCACAAAGACCCGGCCCCGCTCCGTCCTGCGCAGCGGGGGTCCTGCCGGAGCAGGAGAAACAGGTGATGATGTGCTGTCACGGTCCCCACTGAAGGCAGAATGGAGGAAAGCCCACCCGGGGGCTGGGCTGAGTCCGGAGCGGACGCTCGCACGGCTTTGTGGGAAGGTGGCGCAGAGAAGCACGACCGAGGGGACGTCCACCAGACTGCCAGGTGGTTACACGCTGGCGGTCTGCGTTCGGCGAAGTCTCCGTCGGCCAGTTCGCCCACGTGGGGCACAGACTGATAATCACCCACCACGGGGAGAACAGATACAGGACAGTGTCGACGAGCCAGCCCAGCCGCCCGGTGCACGCGAGCGGCTTGGGGAAGGACGCGCGGCCGTGCCTGCCTTTACGGTCGGGTGAGCGCAGCACTGCCGTCCCAGCAATACCCACACCCCTCACTGACTCAAGCCCACGGATTCTTCCAGCAGTGGGGTCTGGGGCTCGGTTCCAGCCCGGCCGGGTGCCCCGTGGAGCATGGGAGCCGTGGGTACGAGGGCCAGAACCAGAGGAGGGCTCCACGCTGGCCTTGAAGGTGCGGTTGGGAGCCATCCCCAGGGAAGGATCTGGCCTCGCCCACCGAACCACAAGTTCACTGAGGAGAGAACGAAGTCGGTGGCCTTGGTGATCTCAACGCCCCATCGGGGAGCCGAGCCCCACGAGGGCGGGCACACTGTTAACGCTCACGGCTGCATCTCCGGTGCCCGGAAGAGGGCCCCGAATGTCGGAGACACTCACAAACAATCACGACAGCGTATGACCCTCATGCCCGTCCTAGGATACGCCCCCTGCCCTTCACCCCACTCCATCCGAATGGTTCCGGAGGGAGCAGTCATGGTCCCAGGACATGATCTCGTCCCCCAAACAGCCGACCGGTTCAGGATCAAGCACCTGACCCGAGCTGGCTCCTCAACTCCCTGCCCCACACAACTGAATCACGGAAGGGGGAGGGAGGGACAGACAGGGCAGGAGGTGGGCCCTCCAGGCAGCTGCGTTCTGGCACACGGGCTCCCCCGCGTCTGAGAGCAGCCAGCCAGCCGCAGGATGGAAATGGAGCCCACGTGGAGAACGAGGCTCAGGGTCCGGAGCGTTGGGGCTCCTGGTTCTGTTTTGCGTCCTGACTCCATTCCCGCTCTTGGATCTCACGAGGCGTCCCTGCATCCTTAACCTGGATTCTCTACCCTAGCGAGGGCCCTTGAGGCTGGAGTCTCAAGGCGAGTAGGTGAGAAACCCGACCCACCGTACGGGTGCGACACAGCCCTCACCGCCCTGGCGGGGGAGCCTGGGGGAAGCCCAGCACAGAGCCCCCCCCACCCCCCAACCCGGCAGACCCAGCCGACCGCCCTTACCTGCCAGCCCAGGTCTCGGAAGCTGACGTACAGCTCGTGCTTCTTACAGGCCTGCCTCTGGTCACTGCTGCTGTTTTCTGCATTGACGGGAAGCAAAGGTGCAGGGCAGGGGGGCGGGGAGGGAAGGAAACACGCGCGCGTTAGGGTTCCCTCGGTCGCAGGCAATGGTGTGAGCACGGTCAGACTCAGAAAGCTGGAAGGCGACCTTTCGCACACAGGAGCTGTTCGAGTACCCGCAGCCTTAAAACTCATCTCCGTCCCCGACGAACGGCCCACGCGAGACGTGCCCGCATTCCCCCTCCTCCCGCGCCACCTTAGCTCCTGCCACGCTCTGGACCCTTCTGCGGACCCTGGGTGTCTTTGTCCACGCGTGTTGTTCAGACGCAGACACGGGCCCAGATTCCCTGCGGGATTCAAACTATGGCCACAGGCCGCCGCGCTGGCCCCAGGAGCCCGCTCAAGGGGTCTGCTTCCGTGAGGCCCGCCCACTGGCGAGGCTCACCCTGCAAGAAAGGGCGCGAGGGGGCGCAGACGGGGCCTGGGACAAGGCCCCCACCACCAGGAAGAAAGGAGAGGGCAGGAAGTCCGATCCCACTGACCTCCCAGAAGAACACTCTCCCGAGGCTGCTTTGAGGAGTCGAAACTATGCGCTGGGGTTTTCCGGAAGTATGTAAGGGTTGTTGGCATTTGGGTTAGGGCCTCAGCACTTGTGAACATGCAGAAACCCTCGGCTTTCTCTCTCTCTCAATCGCACGCGCTCTCTCTCTTTCTCTCTCTCTCTCTCACACACTCACTCACTCTGTTGCTACTGCAACATCATCTTCTATCCTGCAGCCACAGGGATCGTTGTCCTTAACCATGCCTTGTCTCTCTCCCACCTAAAACTTTCTAGCATGCTTCGAGCAACATCTCTCAACTCCTGCCCTTGGCCTGTCAGGTCCTATGGAACCCGGATTCCTAAAGCATCAAGCACTAAGCTCTAATCACACCGGCCTTCTTTCTGTGCTGTGAATCTAATGCCAAGCCTGTCTCTGCCTCAGGGCCTTTGCACTTGCTGTTCTCTGCACCTGAAATGTTTCTTGTGATCTTTGTATGTCTGGATCTACTTGATATTGAAGCCTGTCTGAATGTCGCCCCTTCAAAAAGGTCTTGCGAGGTCACCATTGGATCCCCAGAGCCCAGTGTCCACTGATATTTGTGTAATTAATGCACAACTAAAGGAGAGGTTAGTGCCCCAGCTTCTGTCCATTGCTGTGATGTCTCCAGGCCTAAGTGTCCCAGAAGGTAATGAAACCAGTGGATGAGAGACACAAGGAGGAACCGGGGCTGCCTGCTCACCTGGCCCGTACCTGGGAGGCTTCCAGACGTACCCCGTTCCCGCTGCCTGGTCAGGCCTCTCAGATGGCCAGGGGAGTGGCCCTCCTGGAGGCCTCAGGTGCTCCCGGCACCCCCCGCCCTGGTTGAGAACCCAGGACTGAGCTCACCAGCTCATTTCCCACCGTTGGAGTGAGGACTGGTTCAGGTAAGAGCGAACGGCCCGATCCAAGCCGACAGCACGTGGATGGAAGCGTGCTGGGGGCTTCTGGAAAAAGTCTCCTGATTCCTAAGAAAGACGCATGGGATACGGTGCTCAGCTCTTCCCCCCCATCACCCGGGAGCAGAAGAGGAATGAAGCCTGATGGCTCCACGCGGCCACAGCCTTGAGAAGAAGCCAACTCGGAACCCAGAAGGGCAAGGTCGAAAAAGCCGGGCTTCCACTGTCGTTGACTTTGTGGACCAACCAACCCTCACGCCCACCCGGCCCTGGCGCCGCGAGCCGATGGCTTCCCTGGCGGCTGACGCCACTTGATCTGTGCTTCTGAGACTTGCGGCCAAACCACCCAGCGGGTCCCACCTAGGAAGGTGCGTCCCCGTGTGGGGCTGGTGGTCAGCTGGAGCCCAGGGACAGACCCCGGAGGTATAGACCCCAGAGCGCACCGGCTCCCAAGTGGAGTCTGACCAGTGGGTGTGGACCAGGGAAGGGGGTGGTGCCCCTCCAGCTCTGGAGTCACATCCCGGTTCTCCCAGACCTTGGGCTCCTCGTTCGCCGAGGATCCAGTGCCTACTGGGGCGGCCTCGAACGTTCAAATCAGTCTCGCACAACACTCGGCTCATAGCGACAAGCTGCTGATCCTTATCCTTCCGGCCCACCTGCGAGGGAGGGGCCTGCTCCTGAAGCCCAGACTTCGCTGCTGACTTGAATTTAAATGATAATAAAAAACACTCCCCACGAACTTCATTCACACAGACACCCTTCAGCCATTTAAAGCGAATGCCTTGTTTCCTCCAAATCCCACGACACGCCCGTTTGGCAAGAAGCGAAACGTCCACCACTTTTCCGCCTTCCTCTGATTCACGAGAATTCTCCCCGTGTGGCTTCTAGGTTCATGACAAATAGTCAGATAAAAAGGGTATCACTGAATTCCCTTCCCTGGACCTCAACTTCCCCATCTGGGAAGTGGGTGGGGCGGCTCTCTAGGAAGTCACATGTGGCGGCCACAGCAGATCGGGAAACCCCCTCGGACACCTGCGAGATGTTACGCTGTCCCAGACACCCCAAACATACGGCCACCTGGGCCACCCCGAGGCGGAGAACAAATCTGAAGCGAAATGGAGGGGGGCGGGAGTGAGGATGGGAAGGACAAAGGAGAAGGAGGGATGGGGTCGGGCTGGCAGAGCAATACTGGACGAGAGGAGGAGGAGGGAGGGCAGGGCGAGGGCGGCAGAGGGCACAGCCATCAGAAAACGGTCTCAGACGGGCTTTCCGGAAACGCTTAGGTGACGAGCCCGTGTTCACGGCTGGCCTGGTTAATCGCACGTGACTTCCACCTTCGTCGGCCTCTGTGAATATTCCCGATTTTATACATATCTTTATAGTCCAGGAAAGCAATTTTTATTTTCTATTTTGTTTTTAAGTTTATTGATTTATTTTGAGAGCGAGCACGCAAGCACGGGGGAGGGGCGGAGAGAGAGGGAGAGAGAGAATCCCACGCGGGCTCTGCCCTGGCCGTGCAGAGCCTGACTCGGGGCTCGGACTCACACACCGTTGAGATCGTGACCTGAGCCGAAACCAAGAGTCGGCGGCTCAACCGACTGAGCCACCCAGGCGCCCAGGAAGGCAGTTTTTACAGATTTACAAACCGGTGAGAAAAACTGCGTTGGACTGAGCACGACAGATAGTCGGGACTACAGAAATGACCTCGGGGGGGGGGGGGGGGGGGGACACAGGTTCACTGCCTGGTGCCTCATTCATTCATTGACTCATGCCATCTGTTCCTGGGGGTCTGTCTACTAGTTTGCGGCCACTGTTCTAGGCATTAGAGCCACAGTCGCCAACACAACAAAGCCCTGCCCTGGGCGCCTACGCCTTCCAGTGACAGACAGATGATCAATCAGTGGGTCAGCTTGAGCTGTGTCCTGTCGAGGAGAGCAGTAAGGCCGGAGAGGGGGTGTGTTGCCAGGGGGCCCTGCGAGGGAGGGTCCTCACAGAAGGCCCTTGGGAGGAAGTGACATTTGCACGAGAACCGAAAGGGAGCGAGAGTCCGCCAGAGAGGCACCCAAAGGAGGAACGCTCCAGCCCGAGGACGCAGAAGGAGAGAGAGGAGCGTGCCGTCCGTGACCGCGAAGGTCAGCGAGAACCCTGACAGCCCCAGCAGCCGACAGACGGACAGAGGGCCAGGCACCAGAACCTTCCAGGAGCGAGGAGGGGTGAGCGGGGCTCAGCAGCAGGCAGTGTGGATGGGGGAGAAGGCGGGCCTTGCTGACCGAGCTCCGAGGGGTGGCTGGGAGGACAGAGCAGCAGCGGGGGGTCGGGCTCCCCTTCCCCACCTCTGGGCCTGGCAGCCGGAGGGCTGAGAGAGGGAACCGGCTGCAGGGGTCCTCTGGAGGGCCCAGTGGCACTCGACACGTGACGGTCGAGGTCAAGGGAGCCATCAGCGAAGAGCCCCAGAAATCGACGGACCATTCACAATGCTGTCTGGAATGCAGAGCGGAAATGCAAAGATGGCCTCCATTGCTGTGGCAACCAACGCCCGTGGCCATAGGCAGCAATTTCAATGCACAGGCCTCCCTCCCCGCCTTCCCTGTGGGGAGCCGGAAGGTAGAGGGGAGGGAGGAGGAGCCTTCCCTCAGCCCAGTGACGTGTGGAGCAGCCCGAACAAGACAGAGGACTGAGCGCGTTAACTTGGGACAGGGGCGCGGCTACGAAGCTTTGTCGAGCACTCACACTGCTGGCTGCCCGATGCCCTGGGTAACGAAGGATCCGAAGCCACGCGAGGCTCAGCGAGGAGAAGGTGCCAGCATCGATTAGTAATGTCTGCCATGAGCAGAGGAAGGGCGAGGGTCGGCCTGAGTGCCACTTTCCCCAATCCCGTCTTAAAGCGAAGCAATGATATCTGGCTTGATGTTGAAACCCAAGGCCCAACAGACCAAGGCTGCGAGCAGCGTGTGAGGCCAGCTGTAGGTGTAAGTGGCGGGGGGGGGGGGGGGGGGGGGGGGCACCGGCCCTGCCACCAGAGACCCAGACGCCTGCACTGTACCTCCGGGCCTCCTTGGATCGCTGGGCTGCTCTGGGAGAAAGCGGTCAGAAGTCCTGGTTCGAGATGACCGCGTGTTAGCAGAAAGGCTAGGACAGGGGAGAAGAGGTGACTCCCAGCGCCCCTGTCCCTCTGGTCTGCCCTATCCCCCCGAACCCCACACGGCTTCATCCGCCTCCACCCGCCCCTGCCTGAGCGGCTGGCGAGTTACCCCCCCCGCCCAGGTCATCTGGGGGAGCTGCCTAATTACCAGGGGGGTGGGGAGAAGACAGTCGAAGGGAGGCCAGGGACCCAGGCTCTCCATCCCCAACCACACCGTCCACGAGCAGAAGGCTCTGGGGTGTATGTAGGGGGGAAGGGGGGGATGAGCCTGCAGGACAGAAAGCTCCGTGGCGGACAGCAGGCTGGAGCATGTGCCCCCCCCGCCCCGGCACATGAAGGGCTGCGTATGAGAGAGAATTCAGCTTGGAGGGCCCTAGAGCAGGATTCCCAGCCCAGCACGCGGGGCCAAGCACTTCAAAAGGTGTGAATGAATGTACTCACACATTCAGCCATTCTGGTTTACCAAGTCTGTTGGGGTGGGGCGGGGTGGGGGGAGGCCTTGCTATGGCTTTTAAATTAAATGTCCAGGAAGGGTTTAGGTGAACTTCAAGAAGGGCCAGGAAGTAGAAAGCCCCGGGAAGGAGGCAGACCGCAAGCAAGCTAGAAGAGGTGCCACGTGAGGTAGTGAGAGCCCCGTCCTGTGGGTTATGTAAATGGAGACCCGATGAGTGTTTGGGGAGGATGCAGTGGGGGAAACCGGGTGTCGAATTCTAAGACTTTGAGGCCTGGTCCCTCTTCCTTCCCTCCTGACGCACACCTGCGTGTCGGCTGGCAAGGAATCTGTCCGTGCTTCCTGCCTGGCTGATATGGAAAGACATCTAACGGGGGTCCCTACTCTGACACCCCACCCTGCTCCTCGCCATTCCCAGAACAGCCAGAATGATCGTCTCATCACCCCTGCCCCCCCCCCCACCCCCCATCGTAGCTTAAAACTCTGCCAAGGCTTCCAAATTTGCTTTGGATGAAGTTCAAACTCAAGACGGGGCTCCCAAGAGCCTGATATGGCTCACCTTGCCAGCCCCGCCGTCCCCTGGTCCCAGCCACCATGTCTCCCCTCGAAGGCGCCCTATCACCTCCCGCCAGAAGTCTCTGTGCCCGCTCCCTGGGTCACCCTGGTCCAGCCGACCCAGCCAGGCCTCAAGGGCACCTGCTGGTCCCAGAGCTCTCGGGGGACAGTCTTCCCTGAAGTCCCCTCCCCCAATGCATCCGTCCCTAGTCACCACCCCCTGCTTCTCAGGCCTGTTAGTAAGTGTGCCTGGGAGCGGCAGCAACCTCCAGCCTGGCCCAAATCCCGAGGACGGACGGTGGCTGGGCTTTCCCCACTGAACCCCCATCCCCAGGGCCAGCATAGAGGAGGCTTCCAATGCAAAGGAAGGGATCCAGTTGTTGGATATTTATTTTTGAGCGAGGCAGAATGTGAGCAGGGGAGGGGCAGGGAGAGAGGGAGACAGAATCCGAAGCAGGCTCCAGGCTCCGAGCTGTCAGCACAGGGTCGGACGCGGGGCTCGAACTCACAAACCGCGAGATCATGACCTGAGCGGACGTTTAACCGCTTAACCGACTGAGCCCCCCAGGCGCCCCGGTTGCTGGATTTTAATTAGGGGGCATGACAGACCCTTTTGAGAAGCCTGAAAAAGGATGGATCCAACTGCCAGAAAAGATTCCCTGCAAATCCCCTGCACATGGTCTGCAGGGCCACTGGAGTCCATCCAGGGGCCCCTGGGGGGTCAGGAAACCCGACTCTGAAAGCTTTACCAAGCACAGCAACCATTCCTTTCTTCTTCGAGAAGGAAAACGAACAGACACTTAAAAACTGGTTACATGAGGCCAAAGAAGCTAATGACAATACTGGGTCAATCTGGGGGTCGGGGCCGCTCTGCCGGCTTACCACCCTATTTCTGAACACCCCGTGATCCCCCCGCATGCTTCTCGGGCCAGCTCCGGGCCCAGCGGCGGGCAGAGCCGATGAGCTCAGCTCAGAGCTCCCCACGCGGCGGGCAGGCTGGTCCCCGCTGCAGACCCTGCCCTGCCCCGCAGCCCACCCAGAGCTCCGTGATGGCCTCGGGGGGACGTGTTCCGGCACATCCGTCTGCTGAGTCAACCGCTCTGCAAACACGGTGGCTGGGTTTCCTGTGGCTGCTTCAACAAATCAGCACAAACACGGCGGCTGAAAACAGCACCACTTTATAAGCTTCTAGCTCTGTAGCTCGGAAAGTGCATCACAGGCCGAATTCAGGGCCTCGTTCCTCCTGGAGGCTCAGGGGGACTTCTGTTTCCTGGTCTCTTCCAGCTTCGAAAAGCCCGCCTTCGCGACGTGCGCCCCACCCCGCCTCCAGCTTCAAAGCCAGCGACATCGCGCCTCGCCGCCCCTCTGACCACGCTCGGGGAGAGATTTGCCCCCTTTAAGGACCCACGTGATGACAGCACGGCGCTGGGCCCACCTGGACCGTCCAGGCTTCTCTATCCTAAGGTCAGCTGATTAGCAACCTGGATTCCATCGGCAGCCTTGGTCCCGTTGGCCATGTAAGGAAACAGTCACCAGTTCTGGTGATTAAGGACACGGACATCGGAGGCCTGGGGGGGGGGGGGGGGGGGGGGGGGGCATTATTCTGCAAACAGTTTCCTGAGGAGCCAAGGGATACCCCTTGGAGAGCAGCGCACCCAGCCAAGGCGAGGGGGACAGGGCACAAGCTGGGCTCCTCGGAGGCGGTGGGTCATTTCTGCAGCCCATTGGGAACGTGGTCTGCGGGCCAACTTAATTTACTTGCAATTTTCTTTTTGCTCTGGGGGAAAAATCAAGAAGCATCTTTCCCTAACAGAGGCAGGGAGCAGGGAGCTCCTGCTACGCAGGAGAACGTGGCACGGGCCAGGGTGTGGGCACGCAGGCCACAGGCGTCCACCGTGCTGAAGAGGCCGGTCCAGGCCAGCCCAGCCCCAAAACTCATCCCAGCGACCCCAGGCCACCAGATGCCATCAACATCCTGCTGCTTGATCAGCCGGTAGGGAAAGGGACCATGTCTCGGCCCAGCCCCGACGCCGGCACAAAGGCAGGCCCGGGCAGGGCTCAGCAGGCACCTGGTGAGTTGTCAGAAAACACTGAACAGGACTGTGGAGGAACCAAAGCTCATCAAGGGCAGGCAGACGCCTCCCGGCAAAATCAACAGGCTCAAACCCCAGGGCGGACACTTGCACTGTGCACTTCCAGACCAGTGACTTAACCTCTCTGAGCCCCACTGTCGCCCCCTCTTCAAAACGGGAGGCCGTCCGCCTCAGAGCCTCAAGACGCACAGCGTACATAAATGTAGCACCTCCTGGAAGTTTCTGTTGCGGAATTCACTACCTTCAGGATTGCTATTCGTCTCTGAGTTGCTTGCTGTGAACATGTTCCCTTTATTTCCAGTTTGTGTTTACTTGTCACAAGGCAACATTTCAATGAACCTAAAGTACCCCCCAAAATGCACTGAAAGAGTTAATGCTCTTTTTTTCTTTACTTCTGACATTTCAAACACACGTTCAAAGTATCCCAAATAACGTTCAAAACAGCCCCGCTGCCGCCCCTGTGGAACAAGCAGTAAAGCGAGCGTGGAACAAGCAGTAAAGCGAGCCACGAGTTTCAAATATGTTTCACCTAAGAAATACAATTAAAGACACAGCAAACTCTCCCTGTTTGTCCTCCTTTCCTCTCCCAAGGGGTGGCCTTCCTGGGGATGTTGGGGTGGCGTCTCCTGCTCTGCATGTTTTCAGAGTTTGCTTTCATTTATTTGGGGCCATGATTCTCCCTACTTGGAAATTTACGTGACTGGCATCTTGTTACACTAACATATACTAACGTAACACACTAGTATACGTTGTATACTAACGGAATGCACGAATGTGCTGCCACGTGCATTTCTACACAAACTTACTACTTTATCCAGTTAAAGCAGTGGGATCTGCGCAGCACAGGATTTTGTGGGGTCTGCTTCCCGCGGCATTGGCTCGAGGGTCACATCGAGAGTACAGGATGAATTCTGGGGTCTTGCGGGGGCCTGTGGGATCCTCAGGGGCTGTGCATTAACCCTCCCAGCCCGGCGTACCTGCGACGTTGGTCACCCGCAGGGCTTCCTGGTTCTTGGGCGTCTTGGAGCGATTCTGGCTGCGTTGCTTGCCCCCCGTGGAGCGGGTGCTGCGAAGGTGGACCTCCGTGGCCTTGAAGAAGGCCACCATGAAGGGCTGCTTGTTCTGGGGCCCGTGCCTCCCGATCAGGCCCGCCAACTTGGGGTTGATGCTCTGCCCTAGACCGGAAGCAGGCAAATGCACAGAAGATCAATTATGGGAGAAGCGGTGAGCCGGTGAGCGGGGAGGGGCCGCCCGGACACGATTTCTTTCCCGCCTCACGGTTCATTCATGCATCCGTTATCCGTCCACCCGGCGGGTATTTATTCGGCATTTACTCTGTGCCATGCTGTTCAGGAGCTTGGAACACAGCAGGGAACTGCACAGAGAAAACCTCCTGCCCTCTGGGCGTGCGGGCAGGTGGGGCAGGCAGGCTGAGGTTTGCAGGTCTCAGGCTAGCGGAAGTTGCATTTACATTTCGTTGGCCCAAGCTGGTCATGCGATCCCCCTATCTCAAGAGGTGGGAGAAGCCTGCTTGCCCGAGGACGGCGGGGACACCTGCACACAGCCCTGGTGACTGCCACCCTAGGCACGGAGGGGCCGTGTGAGCGGAGGACTGCGTGACAGGGAGGGGGGCGCCATGTGGATGTCTGGGGACAGGCGTTCCAGGCAGAGGGCACTACCAAGGCGAATGCTTGGGAGGACGGAGTGAGGAGGGTTCTCTCAACGAGCAGTGAGGACGCTGGCTGCCTGGCTGGAGCACAGCCTGGGGGGAAGCAGGGAAGAACGAGGGGTCAGGGGGATGAATCGTGGGGGACTCTCAGGAGCACAGGTAAGGTCGGGTCCTGTGGGCAACAGCAAGCACTTTACCTTTACTCTGTTTACCGAGTCGAACAGCGTCCCCTCCCCACCAGCCCCCACCAAGTTCAAGTCCGTGCAGAACCTCAGGATGTGACCTCACTGAAAACAGCACCTTTGCGGACACAATCAGTTAAGGTAAGGTCACATGGGCTTGGAGGGTGTCCTCAGAGAAAGGCCACGTTGAAGACACAGAGACACCCACGTGCATACACCCGGAGGGAAGGAGGCCAGAGAACACGAAAGAACAGCAGGGGCCCCCCAGAAGCTGGGACAGGCAAGCAAGGGCTCATTCCTCGAGGCCTCGGAAGGGGTGCGGCCCCGGGGCCTGCGGTCTCCAGGCTTTAGGAAGGTGCGGCCTGCTGTTTTGCGGCCCCCGGTTTGGGGCCTCCCGGTAGCCCCAGGAGACCGAGGCGATGGCGTGAAGTGGCAACCCCGAGACGGCCACCTGCTGCGTGTAACAGAGCAGCCCGGGTGTCCTGGAGGGACCGGGTGGGGGGGCCGGTGGAGGCTACCGGGGCAGTGGCAGGGAGAGGGGACGGGGGGCTCCTCAACGGTCCGTTTCTCAACTCCATCTTTGGAATTCGTTTTTCGTGTTTCGTTTTGAAATAATTATACAGATTCACAGGAGAAGTCGCAGAAGAAAACGCACAGGGACGTGCCCCCCGCGCTCCTTCCCCAGTTTCGCCCAGCGGTCGCGTCACGGGAGTACCTCCGAAGCTGGGAACCAGCAGATCCTGGAGGGACTGTGAAAAGACACAAGTGACAGAACTTGCGGAGGGACCGGACAGAGAGGGTGTGAGGAGGTGGGGACTCATCCCTGACCTTCCTGCTCTGAGCCTGGGCACCTGGAGGAAGGGAGGGGCCGTTTACGGAGGTGGGGAAACTGAGGCGGGCGTGGGGGTGGGGGGGAGAGAGTCAGCCGGGGAGGGAGGGGAGGGTGGAGGGCGAAAGCAGGTGGTTTCGCGGCCGCTGTCTGCAATGCCCACCTGACGCGGGAGGGAAGCTGGAGCGTGGGAAGCACAGCATCCCAGCCTGGGTGCGGCTCCTGGTCCGGGGGCAGAGACGGACCTGGGGCCAAACGTGCTCTGGCCCGGTGCCAGACGTCCCGGGTTCAAGTCCCGCCTCTGCCACTCAACACCCAGACGCTCCTCAGAGCAGAGCTTTGCGTTCCCCAAGCGCTGGAGAAACGCTGGCTCAGGGCAGAGGTCGGGGGGCCGTCTGGGTGGCAGAGAGGAGCTCACCTGGGGAGGGCGTGGAGCTGGACAAGCGTTATGAGGGCTGAGCCCAGGCATCCTGTCTCCACCACCGAGAGGACAGGGGTGCCCAGTCAGAAGGATCTAGAAGAAGTGTGGGCAGGAGGAAGGAGGACACCCAGAGGATATGGGGTCCTGGAGGCAGAGAGGAGAAGGCGGGCAGAATAATCTCGGTGTCCTGTGCTCCGCTGACGGGTGTGCAGTAGGATGGGAGCCGGGATCAGTCTACCTTTCGGTTGCGGCAACAAGCAGGCCACTGGCCGGTAGGGATTGAGGTCCTGCCTCCTGGTGGTTAAGTATTCCAAAGAAGAATAAAGCAAGAGACAGGGGGCAAAGAAAGCCTATCTCACTCGAGAGAGAAGAGCTCCGAGAGGCTGAATAACCTGCCCAAGGCCACCCAGCTGGGGAGGGGCCGGGCCGAATCTGAGCCCAGGCTGCGTACCCACGACAGGAATGCGTCACCCCGAGTTAGGCGAGGGGAGCCAGAGGCGAGCGGGAGCGGAGCTTCTGGAGGCCGCGGGCCCGTCCACATCTGGAATTAACTTCACCTGGAGCCCCCCAGACGGGCCCAAGTCAGGAAACCCAGCCTCCCAGGGACCAGACCAGCACCAGGGGGTTCGCTTTGGTTTTTTAACAGCCGGCGTTTAAAAGAGCAGACTTCCCCCGTCCACCACTATTTTACCTTAACCCCTTTAAACGTTCGGCTTTCCTGCATTCTTCAGCAAGGTTTCCTCGAGTTCATGCATTTATAATTCGAACGATTCTATAAAAGAAACCATTAAAGCTGAGCCCCTAGGAATTGCATCTTGCCCCCACCCCCACCTGGAAGGCTTTCGGGGCAAAATAAAAATGCCTCGCCTGAAAAGCTGATGCCGATCTAGATACAGTAAACGCGAGCGCCGTGAGCAGTGTGTGCAGGGAGCGGGTCGAGCTCGCCCTCACAGCTGTTGGAGCACAGCAAGGGCCAGGGACGCACAGCCTCGGCTGCGAAACGGGCAGACAGAGGGGACGGAAGCGGGTCTTCGGGGGGTTTAAACCCGCAGCTGCCACCGACCACGCCGTGTGGGCCGAGGGAGGTCAAGCTGCATGCGGGGGCCTCTAATTCCTCATCTGTAAGATGGGGATGATGCCATGGCTCCTGTCCCTGGTACCCGGCCCAATTTTCATTTCTGCAGCTGTGCCTTAGGGGTGGGCCTACGAGGCAACAACTAGCCCTCCAGCTGCAGCGACCGGCTCGGGGGCGGGCACGTGACCCAACTCAGCCAACGAACGGAGGGGAGGCACCCTGGAAGTTTCCTTTCCAGAAAGCCCCCGGACAAGACTGAGGCAGGAGGAGTGGATGGAGCCCCAGAAATGGCCACCAGTTAGAGACCACAAGTGGGTGACATTTTCGAGTGGGACCGTCCTGGTGGAAGGAAGAGCAGAGACACGGACACGGAACCTCTGGTGATATCCCTGAGCCACTGGATCAAACCGGTCCTGAAGCTTGCTTCTCGCCCCAACCACCGAGATGAATAAACCCCCCGTGACTGTTTAGTCTGAGCTGCCTGCACGTGTGTCCACAGTCACGCTTGTGCACAGGTCCTCATAACTGGGATCGTACTGTTACTGCCGTTTCCTATAAACCTGGTTTTTACGCAATACACTGTGGACATCTTTCCACATCGATGAAACACACTGACCTCATCCCTCGTGGCCGCAGAGGAGCCTCACATCTGGAAATGCCTTTACGTCATCCTCTCCTGCCCGTGGACATTTGCGTTATGTGTTCCAGGCTTCGACAACCACCTTGTTACTGACTCATTAGTTCATTCGGCAACTATCGACGGCACGCCTGCCGTGGGCCGCCCTGTGCTAGGTGTGCACGTAGAACGGCCAGAACGACCCCCTGGGGGCCCACCGGGGCGGGGGGTGGGGGGGGATGAGCTGAGGGACGGTGGTGATGGCCGAGAAGCAGTCTAGGGCAGGGGCAGGGACAGGGACGAGGGGGACTGGTCAGGGAAGGCTGCACAGTCACAGGGGTCCTGAGAGAGAAATGTTCCCAGCAGAGGGAACAGGAAATGCCAAGTCCCGGAGACAGGAACACACACAAACGTGTGTTTGAAGAACAGGGAGGAGGCGGGGGCGCCTGGGTGGCTCCGTCAGCTAAGCGTCCGACTCTTGATTTCGGCTCAGGTCGTGGTATCGTGGTTCGTGAGTTCGAGCCCCGCGCTGGGTTCTGCGCTGGCCGTGTGGAGCCTGCTTGGGATTCTCTCTCTCCCTCTCTCGCTCTGCCCCTCTCCCACTTACTTGTTTTCTCTCTCTCAAAATAAATAAGTAAATAAACACTTAAAATTAAATTAAAAAAAGAACAGGGAGGAGGCCAGTGGGGCTGGAGAGAGAGAGGGAGGGAGGGAGGGGGCCCGACGATGAGGCTGGGTCACTGGGGGCCCTGGCAGGGGCTCTGGATCACATTCTAGATACGATGGCGGCCACAGAGGGTCTGGAGAGGGGGGACATGGCCAAACCTCTGAGACCCGCTCAGGGGGGTATGTGGGGTGAATGGTGATCTGGAACGGAGCCCCTTCCCCCCGTGCTCTCCTCTAGACCCCCACACTTGGGTGGCCTCTCTGGGCCCCACATACATTGTGCTGCCCTCCATCCAGCCCGGCAATTCAGGGCAGGGTGGTCCCCTCCACTCACTGTCCCGGCACAGGACAGGGCTCGACACTGGCCAAAGCACGTTCACACAGACGATGGCAGGAGGCACTGAGGCCAGCGGGGGGCACCTCAGCACGGCAGACGTGCCCGAGGAGCACCCTCCTTGAGTCCTGACAACAGACGCTGTCTCCAGACATCGCTAAGTGTCCCCTGGGAGGCCACATTCCCAGTGGAGAGCCACGGCTTTACCCACGCCTTCCCTAAAGTAAGCACCTGTTCTCCTGGATGGACATACAACCGGAAGTCATTGCCATCCAGTTTTTAGCTACAGAATCCTAGAGACAATGTGGCGTTTTCCCAAGACAATTAACCAACCAGGCACCTAAACCATTCATCTTTTTTTTTTTTAAGTGTATCTAAGAGAGAGAGAGAGAGAGAGAGAGAGAGAGCGCAAGCAGGGGAGGGGCAGGGAGAGAGGGAAAGAGAGAGAATCCCAAGCAGGCTCCGCACTGTCAGCACAGAACCCGACGTGGGGCTCGATCCCACAAACCAGGAGATCGTGACCTGAGCTGAAATCAAGAGCCCGACGCTTAACCGAGTCACTCAGGCGCCCCTCGTTCACCTTTTCACAAGTGTTAACAGTGCGCGGGCCAAAGCCCCACACTGCTCTGCACCCCGGGGGTTATAAGCAGGAACAAGACAGGCCCAGGCTCCCGCAGGGCCCCATAGAGGAGGAACAGAACAAGATCTACTGTGATTACACCTGGGAGAAAGGAAATTTAACGCATATGCCAACCTATGTGGGTATGTACCTGCGGAAAGTGTATTTCTATTTTAATGTCCCCCCAAAAGGGCCAAGGAAGGCTCGAATGAAGGACGGGACACGTGGGTGGGCTGGGGGAAGAATTCGATTTCAGTGTATGATGTCACAGTTACAGCACACACAAGCACAAATGCTCATTTTGATTGTTTCTAAGTGTCCAGGGCGACTCACGCTAGATACGGACTCGGGCCACATGCACCAGGCAGAGGGACGGAGGTAGGGGACACACCTGGTCTAGGCAGGGAGGGCAGAGAAACCCAATACTTTAACCATAAGGTCTGTATCCTCAGGGAAGTCGGAAACGATCTAGAGTGTGGCTAAGAGTTAATAGGTTAAAAAAAAAAAAGGGGGAAACAACACCTGAAGATTTGCCCAAGTCCAGGGTTGCCAGACTTTGCAAATGAAAATACAGGATGCCTGGTTAAATGTGCATTTCAGATAAATGACCATGTTTGCAGCACGTGGGACACACACGGAGTAATTGTTGGGTTTTGATCTGAAATTCAAATTTGACAGGGCGTCCTGTATTTGAATCCGCCAAGAGGTGCCCCGCAAGCTAGGGGAGAAAGGTTTTCCCAATGGAAAACAAACAGGATGGCGGGGACATCTGGTCCACCTGACGGGCAGGTTATGGATCCAGGGTGAGGGCTTGGCCGGTAAGTGAGCATGTAGTAAAATAGACCTTTCTCGTATACAGAGCCGTGAGAAGACTCACGTGATCACCACTTCTGTCAGGATGCAGAGCGGCCCCCAGTCAGGATGACCCCACGACAGAGGACGACAAATGTCAACGGTGCCAAGGTGGAGGGGCGTCCGGGGGGGCTCCGTCGGTCGAGCGTCCGACTTCGGCTCAGGTCACGATCTCGCGGTTCGTGGGTTCGAGCCCCGCGTCGGGCTCTGTGCTGACGGCTCGGGGCCTGGATCCCGCTTCGGATTCTGTGTCCCCCTCTCTCTCTGCCCCTCCCCCCCGCTCACGTTCTGTCTCTTTCTCTCTCTCAAAAATAAACATTTAAAAAAAGCTTTAAGAAATAAACACTTAAAAAATAAAAAAAACCAAATACCGCCAAGGTACAGAAACTCTGCTCTCTAGACCTGCTCTCCCTCCGTTTACCGCCTACTCACCATCTGTTTGGGTGCTTTAATGGCACAGTGGACGACCTGTGACAGAGCACCCGTGACCCACAAAGCCTAAAACCATTGCTACCCGGTGCTTTACAGGAACTTTGTAGGTCCTTAAAAGTTTGCTGACCTCTGCTCTAACCGACCCTGCCTCCACATACCCCGACCGTAAAGGCGACCATACCTGCCCCCGAGATGCGACACTTTGTCTATTACCTGCCAATGAACGCGTTCCCGACAGAGTTGGTTCTCTGCGGCTGGTGGCTCACAAGAAGGACGAGAAACCGTCCTTCCGGCCCCTTTGCTCTGCGCCAGGCACTGCGCTGAGCCCCTTCCGTGCCCCTCCAAGCGGCCTCCTGACCCCACGTTTACGGGCGGGGAAGCGGGCTCCAAGCTGTGAACTTAATCATCAGACCGTCGCTGAGTCCGGGTGGACGGAGACGCAGGGAGGAAAGATTGCCCAGGCACGGATGTGGGCGACACGCGGAGCCTCAAGCGGCAGGGGAGGGCTTGCCGAGGCACGGGGGCGGGCGACAGCCACCGCCGGCAGGTCCTGGGATGGCACGAGCAGAGTCCGCACGCCCAGCCCAGAGGACGTCCCCCCAGAACCGGCCCGGGGCACAGACGGGGGCCTCTCGGGAGAGGAGAGAGCACAGCCTCATCACAGAGAAGGAGCATCTTGGTTTTCCTGTGGTTTCCTTGTTTTCCAGGCCCAGAGCCACGGGCTCCCCTGCGGAGGCCTGAGGCGTAAGAATGCGCTTTGTTGATTGTGCAAAACGCCGGTTCCAGGCACTTGTCTCGATGGCCCAAGGCCCAAGTGACAAGTGAGAACGCAGTTAACGCTTGTGACATCGGCCTGGCCTCAATTACCCAATGTTGTCCCAGCCCCTGCTGCCCACCCAGCCCTGGAAGGACCCCTCCCAACCTCTGGGTCATCAAGGCCTCCTGTTTTCTCTCGCTTGGCCTCTGGAGAAACAGGATGTGAAGCAGCACCAAGGGCGAAGGCACCTTGGAGCCAGCTGCGCTGGGGGCGGGACCAGTCGCCAACCTGGCTCTCTGGGGCTTTGTCTCCCCAGCGGCCCTGGGTGAACGGCTCACCTCCTGGTCCCGTCCCAGCCGAGCATCGCACTTGGGACAGCATACGCCCCCAATCCTTTAAATGCCTTGCGATCCCCAGAAGTGTGAGACGGGCCAGTGAGGCCACCGCATCGTCCTCTTGAACTGGAAGGGTAGGGCTTCTAGACGTTGCCCTCCTGGGCCTCCAAGTGATTTCTTCTCTCTACAAGAGGGAGGAGGAGGACCCTATAAAGAAGGACAAATGCTGAAGTCCTTGTCTTGGGAACAAGGGACCAGGTGTTTTCATGTCTGTAAGGACAGAGGCATCTCTGGCCCAAAGCAATGTCTCCATCGTCTCCTGGCAGCTTGGAGACGGAAGGCGGCCCCGGGAGAACCACGGGCCCCGATCTGGAGAGCAAGCAGCCAGAAGCACTCCTGGGAACCTCCGAGGCTCTGATCTTGTCTTCACAGCCTCAACCTTGACCCTCAGCAAACGGTCTCTCTGCTTTCCGCCTTCCTACAAGAATGTGGGCGAGGTGACGGCAAAATCCTTCAGGCCGTAGCCCCGGTGCCTACAACAAATCGCTGCCATATCAAATGTTTGTTGAGTGAAGAAACGTGTACCCAGTGCAGGCGGAGGGGCTCTTAGCTGCAGGAGGCTGGTTCTAACAAGCAGGTCTGACGGGGCAGGGAGAGCCCGGCGTCGCTCTCCGGCCGGGGGGCAGGGCCCGGGGCCAAGCTGTCCTCGGGCACCGTGCCCAGGCCCACGGTACTTTTAGGGGCCCGTGAAAATGTTTTAATGTCTCTTAAGATCGGAAGACAAAACACAAACTTTTTGGGATCGCAGAAAACTTTTTGGGATCATTTTTAATCCGGCCAGGATTATATTCGTCTTTATACTAACGTGGTCATAGAACATAATTTTTGGTGTTTTTTTTTTTTTTTTCTTTAATGGAAGAAGGAGTCCACGAAAGTCAGATGCAGCCCTGGCCGCTTCTGTTGGTCCTGTGGGAAGCCCACGGTCTTTCGGGTTCCTTCTCAAACAGCTTCGTTCCCAAGGAGGGACCGGGAGGCTGTACGGTCCTGGGCTGTCTGTCCGGACGGCCCGGCCGTGTACCCGGCGGGCACCCACCGAACCACACAACCCTCCCCTGGCCTGGGCCCCGCTGACCACATTCCTCGGACGCGGTCCCGCAAAGAGCGAGGTCGGGGGCGCCGGACTGGGAACCCGCGGCGGAGCCCCCGGTCTGCCCAGGGAACTGGGCGCCTTCTGGCAAGTTACCCCACCTGCTGGGCCTCGGTTTCCTCCCCTGCTCCCCTGCTGACAGCCACCCGGGCGGGCCCCCGCGAGCAGCGAGCACAGCGATGGCGATCTCGAGCACACGTGCGGTTGGCCAGGGTGCCGGGCCCAGGACTCAGCATTTTACCGCAAATCCATTCAGGTCTTCCTCCCGGCCATCACCGCGCCCGTGGAACGGACGAAAGGACGAGGCATCGAGAGGCTGAACCAGCTGCCCCAGGAGCAGGGACTGGGGCCGTCGGCTCCCGAGTCCGCGGGGGTGCCGCCGGCCGGTCCCGCTTCTGCTCTGCGCGGGAGCCCCGCACCGGCCGCCTGGCCCACGGCGAGGGTTCGGCCCGCCTGGCACGGCAGGGACGGCCCCCCGGTCAGCGGGCCAGCCCTCCACTCGGGTGGCACCGGAACGCGTCGGAACCCCTCCGTCGGGGGTTGCTCGGCTCCTCTCCCACCCGCCCCAGGAGTGGGGAGCGCAGCCCGGGTGGCTTGGGGGCGGCCGCCGCTCCTCCTGCCTTCTGGACGAAGGGAGAGATCGGGAGACGCCGGCCCTCCTTCCCTCGGCGTCCTGCCCTCGGACAAGACGACGCTCCCCAGTTGGCTCCTGATGAGCCACAGGTGCCCGGAGCGTTTACGAGCTTCTCCCCCGCACGGGCCCCAGCCGTGCCGCCCCCGGGGGCACCCACGGGAAGGCGCGGCTGCAGGGACAGGGACGGGACGCCAACTTCCTGGGTGGTCCCGGGAGGGATCCGGAGACCCCGCGAGCGGGAGGCTCACCCCACACCAAGCACCAAGCTTCTCAGAGGAGACCTGTGACGTCTGTGCCTCACCAGGATGGAGGCGACCTCACCAGCACTGCTGGCATCACGCCCATTGTACGGGCGTGGAAACTGAGGCCCCCGACAGGGCCCGGGCTCCCTGTTCCGGCAGCCGCCCGGCGGGCTGCAAGATGCTGCTAGGGTCTGGACCAGGGCGAGATGCTGTACCTGACTCGGTGCCCCCTCCCCTACCCTCCCCGAGGGCCGGAGACGCCTGGAACTCGGCTTGCCCCGGGGGCCGCAGGAGGCGGTGATGCTCACGGACTGGACTTTGCGCTGCTCAGCAGGAGCCGCGGGGGCAGGGGCCCGGCTGCTTCTGCAGGCGACACAGCAGCGGGGTGCCAGCAGACGGAGCCCAGATCGCACGGACGCCCCGGCAGGCTCCCGTCTGTCGCACCTGTACAGACGTTTAACACAAAGCGGGTGAGACCCGAAACCCAAACGGGGCGCTCGGCCTGGGTGCCATCTTACCGGCGGGTACCCCCCAATGGGACACAGGGCACGGCTTGGCCAGCGTGCCAGCCCTGGGCCAGGCCCCGGTGTGGGGCGGGGGGCCGGCAATCACTATTCTCTACGAACCCCCGGGGGGATTCCGATGGACAACTGCAGAGCCAGGAGCCCGTGGTTTCAGAACCGCCGGGCTCACCTGCCTCTCATCTCATCCCCGAGAAGATCCCCAAATTCACAGCCCCCACTGGCCACGGCATACCTCGGCTCCTCCCTGGTGGGCTGAGTGGCTGGTCCTGCCCTGACCCAGGCAGCCAGGCCAAACTTGCCTCCGTGGCAGGTACAGTGCCTGGACGGACCAGCCAAGTCCCCGGGGGGCGGCATCCCTGCCCAGCAACCGGTGCCCGGCGTGGGAGGGGACGGGCGGGGAGGAGACGGGCCCGGAGTCAGGGGTACAGCTTCTGCTCCTCGCCCTGACTCTGGGCAGCAGCTTATGACCACTAGGCTACACCCCGACCCATAGACGGAGAGGAGTTCCCAGGTGGATGCCAGAAGAGGGAGCCGCACACCCTCAGGGGCCTCGGCATCCTCCCCTGTGCCATGAGGAGCTGAACGGCGGCATCTGCCTCGAGGCCCCGTGGCGGGACTTACGAGGGACCACGGCAGACAGCGCTCTATGCTCGGCTGCTGCCTCAAGCTGAGCACTTGAGCCCTTCACTTGCATGAGCTCATCTGATCCTTCACCACAACCCTGGACGGTGGAAACTATTATTAACCCCACTTTCCAGAGGAGGGACATTAAGTGACTCACCCTGGCTCACATGGCTGCACACGGCCGAGGTGGGATTTGAACCCGGGGAGTCTGGCCTCCTGAGCCCAAGCTTTAACCAGCAGGCTATGCCATCTCGGTGGATGCCAAGCCTCCCCTTCACGCTAGGGGGGAGCAGAAGCTGGAGGAAATAAGCGTACAAAGCCCCAGACTTTGGGGGAGAAAGACAGTGGCAAAAACTAAAGGGAACGGGGTTGGTTGTCCCTTAAGAGAAAAACCAAACTTGGGCTGCCTCGAGCCAGCAGGGCAGAGAAGCACAGGACCCCTTAAGGTCAAGTTGGAAGGTCCAGCCAGGATCCACAAGTCCAGGGAAAGGGATCAAGCCTACCTTAGCCTCATTTTTTAACCTCACCCCCCCCAATCTGCTCCTCAAAAGCTTGTAAGTAAAAAGCAGAGTTGCATGACTCTATTGCCAAATACATTTGGAATTCCTCTACACTATATTCCTCATCAGGAAACTCCCAATGGACATTCGCAAAATAAAGGTTCTGATAAGTCCTGCAGAGAAACCTGCTGAGTGTCTCCAACCTAGCATTTCTCACGCTTCACTGATCATAAATGCTTTCCTTTACCCCGGAACATCCGTGAACACTTCACAGAACACAGTCTGAGAAGTTCTGGCATACAACAGGGATTGCACATTTTGTCTGTAAATAATCATCGGAAAATAGTTAAGTATTTTTCAGCTTTGTGGACCAGAGTCTCTGTCATAACTACTCGACGCTGCTGTGATAGCACAAAAGGAGGCCTAGACAACATGTAAATCAGTAAGTGTGGCTGTGTACTAATAAAACTTTATGGCCACCAAAATGTGAATTTCATAGAAGTTTACATGTCATGAAATAGTCTTTCTTTTTTGATATCGTGCCCATTTAAAAATGTGAGGACTATTCTTAGCTCGCAGGCCACAGGAAAACAGGCTGCAAGCTGAATTTGGTCCATCAGACATATAGCTTGCCAACTCGAAATGTAGCAATGGAAAACTTCAGCTCTTCTAGGAACCGCCCCCCCCCGCCCGACCTTAAGTGTCATGGAAAGGGAAAGGAGAAGGGGAGGGAGGGGGAGGGCTCCACCAGGAGAAAGAAAACCACTGGAAACAAGACAAGTGTGGCCCTAAACTCTGCGGCCCGTCCCACATGGTACATGGTCTTAGGCAAATCTCAGGCAGAGAAGGCAGCCCGAGGCCAAAGCGGTGGCCTCCGATGGGAAAGAAAAGTGGCCAAGCCCAGGAGCCCAGGAGGCGTAAACGAAAAGGAGATACAAACTGGGCGCATCACCGAAATCCATTGGGTAAAACCTGGCATTAACCACAGTAAAAAGAAAAACCAAAAACGGGCAAAAGAATTTGCAGCTCCAAGCACAAAGGGCCAGCTGTCCGTAGAATACAAAGAAAAAGACCAACGCTCTACCAGAGGGTATGAACGGATGGTACACGGAGGAAAACTGCAGGCCACGCACAGGAGGAAGGGCGGAGCATCAAACGTGAGAGAGAAAAGCAAAGCAAACCTACAGGGTCCCATTTGTCGCCTACCTGATCCGCAAAGATGGGCAAGTTTGGAAACGTGTCCTGTCAAAGAAGGGGGAACGGCTGCCCTCGTGCATTGCTTATTGGGTGGGGGGGGGGGGGGTGTATTGATCCAAAGCACGGACAGCGTCCCTTTCAGGAATTTATCCCAGGGCTACACTCACTCAAGCGGACGAGGACGCTTAACCGACTGAGCCACCCAGGCACCCCTTTTTTAATCGTTAAAACTTTGTTTTTAGTCTGTTTTAGAGACAGAGAGAGAGAGAGAGAAGGTGAGGGGCGGAGGGAGAGAGGGAGGGAGAGAATCCCAGGCAGGCACGTACCTGTCCACGCAGAGCCCGACGCGAGGCTCGATCTCCCCAACAACGAGATCGTGACCTGAGCCGAGATCCACAGTCGGACTCTCCGAGCTGCCCCCCGCGCCCCATTGGAACACTATTTTAAAACCCCTTCTGTATTAACTCACATAATCTCAGAACCACCCCGGAGCCCTGGGCGTTGGGGATGAGGAGGCTGGGAAAGGTCAGGGAGGCTGCCCAAAGTCACACGGCGAGCGAGCGGAAGAGCTACAAACGCTCCACACGTACACAAACCCACAACAGCCTTCACACGAACAGGGAAGCTCTTTAACGGCTGAAAAGGCCCAACCTTCAAGGTGAGTCGCCAGGTGAAAAAAAAGCCAGGCGGCCCACGCTGTCTAGACTATGGTACTGCCCGCAGGGGAAAACAGATAAATAAAAGGAACACAGAATGTACGTGCGATGGTGTAAATCCCCAGAGGGCACCTCTGAAAAGATGTCCACTACCAGGGGAACAGCACTGGCGCTGGAGGTGGAGTTCAACTACAGAAGGAGGTCACGGGGCAAGTCCACACGGGTGCACCCATCTGTAACTTGAATTTGGAGCCACTGGCAAGTATTATCCACTCTGAAACAAATGTGTTCTTCGTTTGGGTGTGTTTTTTTTTTTTTTTCCTTAAAGCTGGCGTAAGGAAGAAGCTACCGACCCCAGAGCCGCCCCCCAACTTAATAAGAAACACATTTCAGGGGAAGAAATGGGCGCAGCTAACCCCACCCTGGCTCCCACTCGCCTTCCGTCCGCCCTCGTCAAAGACGGTGGATCTAAGGCGGGGCGCGGAAAGCACCGGGGAACGCAGCCAACAGCGGAGTCTCCAAGTCCTGGGGGCTCAGAACCACATTCGGGGTCTCCTGTAAGGGGCTTCCTGCCTTGCACCAGGGCTGAGGTCCTTAGCCACGGGCAATGTGGCTCTTCAGGGAACATTCGGTAACAGCTGGAGACATTCTGGGCAGACCGGCCTCTAGTGGGTAGAAGCCGGGGACACGGTTCAACAACCTGCCATGCACGGGACACCCAGGATGTCCCATGTCCCCGGTCGGGGTGCCTGCGTCAGCGCGTCTCACACAGTTATGTGCGCTCAGGCATCACCTGGGGCTCCAGTTAAAGTGCCGGTTCTAGGGGCGCCTGGGTGGCTCAGTCGGTCGAGCGTCCGACTTCGGCTCAGGTCGTGATTTCGCGGTTTGTGAGTTCGGGCCCCGGGTCAGGCTCTGTGCTGACGGCTCGGAGCCTGGAGCCGGCTTTGGACTCTGTGTCGCCCTCTCTCTCTGCCCCTCCCCCACTTGTGCTCTGTCTCTATCAAAAATAAATAAATGTAAAAAAAAAATTTTTTTTAAGTGCCGGTTTTAACAGTGCAGGCCTGGGACGGGCCAGAGTCTGTTTCCGTGAGGATGTCCAGCCCGCTGGTGCGGGGACCTTGCTCTGCACAATGAGGCCTCGCCCAACCCGGTGTGGCCAACGGTGTCATCGTCTCCTGCAAAGGGGCAGGTGCTACTCTTGCTTGGGATCAAAACGCGGAGAGCGAGCACTGCTTGGTGGGGGTCAGAGGAGCGAGCCCTCCCTGGATGGGAACAAGCATGAACTTGCTGAGCTCCTACGTGAGTCCAGGAGCACAGGCTGTGTCGGAACCAGAGGGGTGGTGACGGGACACCTACCGTCCAAGGTCTCCACGCAGAGCTGCAGGCCCAGATTGTGCCGCGGGTTGACCACCCAGTGGTTGCTGGTGGCCGTGATGTCGAACACCAGCCAGCCTTCCTCCGAGGCCCAGAGCGTGCGGCTGTCCAGCAGGAACAGGTCTGACTCCCTACAAAAGAGGAGGAGAGACACGAGGCATGGCAGGTCATGGCTCGGTCAGCCCTGTCACCAGCCGGCCGCCATTGGACAGAAGGACCATGGGGAGTAGGGGAGGTGGGAGGAGGTCCACCGGGCCTCCAGAAGGCGGTACATCAGAGCAAGATCCAGGGCTGAAGACCCCTTAGTAGCTGTGATGGAAAAAGGGAGTGTAGAAGGGGCACAGAGAATGCACGCAGGGGACAGGGCGCTGCTCCAAGGCGAGCTCACCCTTCACACTTGTTAGGGGGGATCCCGATGGGAGACAGTACAGGAAGGCAGGCATTTGCAGCCTCTGTGTTGCCTGAACTCTCAGGGAATAGAAGCTCACATTTTTTGGATTACTCACCATTTGCCAGGCATGGCCTGGAATACACATATTACCTCATTCAATTCTCACGACTCTAAGGTGTAGGGATATTATCATCGCCACGATTATGGTAAAACCATGACTTGCCCCAGGTCATTTAGCCAGGAGTTGGGGTGTGAGCTCAGGCAACCAAGCACCGGTACACACACTCCTCATTTGCATGCTGTGCAACTTCCTCCCAAACCCACCACGTATGAGGTGGTGGACACCTAGATGGGCATTAATAGAGATAACCCTTTAATCCTCTCTTTCTCACATTTTGCAGTAGCAAAATGGTCAAAACTACAACTGATGTTGTAGTGCATGGAGGATAGATGGATGGGTGGACGGGTGGATGGATGGATGGATGGATGGATGGATGGATAGATGGATGGATGGATGGACGGACGAATGGATGGATGGACGGATGGATGGATGGATGGATGGATGGAAGGATAGATGGGTAGATGGATGGGTAGATGGGTAGATGGGTGGATGGGTGGATGGGTGGATGGGTGGATGGGTGGATGGATGGATGGATGGATGGATGGACGGATGGAGGGATGGATGGATGGATGGATAGATGGGTGGATGGATGGGTAGATGGATGGATGGGTGGATGGGTGGGTGGATGGATGGATGGATGGATGGATGGATGGATGGAAGGATAGATGGGTGGATGGATGGGTAGATGGGTGGATGGGTGGACGGATGGATGGATGGATGGATGGATGGACGGATGGAGGGATGGATGGATGGATGGATAGATGGGTGGATGGATGGGTAGATGGGTGGATGGGTAG
>NW_026057578.1:5737014-5743318 GCF_023721935.1 Panthera uncia | reverse complement strand
ATGGTTGGATGGATGGATGGATGACTGGATGGATGGACAGATAGATGGTGGGATGGATGGAGGGAGGGAGGGAGGGATATACGGGATGGATGGATGGATGGATGGACAGATGGGTGGATGATGGATAGGTGGATTGTGGGTGGATGGATAGATAGATGGATGAATGAATGAATGGTTGGATGGATGGATGGATGGGTGAATTTTTACATTCATTGTTAATAGAATTGTAGTATACAACGTCTCATAACATTCTGCACACTTTTACTCGTAAGAATTGAAAGTTTCAACATTTTGAGTCCTTCAACAATCAGTTAAAAAATTTGAACCCCCACACTGTGCCAGACACTGGGGTACAACGGTGAACAACACCCTAACCAGCCCCTGCCCTGGGGCATCGACAATCTGCATCAAACCCGGAGTGATCTAATTTTCCTGGGAATTAAGGCGAATTTTCTCTGCTCACACATAAAGGCCTGAGATGGAGTGACTGTTTACTGAGCATTTACCACGTGCCAGACTCTGGGTTGAAATGCCTGACCAGCATCCTATCAGCACTGAATCCTTACAACAACTCTATGAAGTGGATAAAATTACCTGTGCCATTGTGCAGATCTCAAAACTGAGGCTCAGAAAGGCAAAGCTGTTTGCCTGGGATTGCAGGGGTCACTGTGTGCTGAAACACGGTCAAGGCGGGATCGAAGTCCAACCAGACTACCTGCCAGTCAAAGCTTGCAACCAGGGACGCACGCGGTTCATCTAGACGCTGCCGTTGCTCGGGTGTGATTGTCCTCATTTCAGAACCTCTGGCAAACCAAACTCATTGTAATACAAGCCATTAAGCCATCGGCTGGCACCGAGGAGCAGACGCCCCCCGACCTTAGATGAGGGACACATCTCCTGTCATCCCTCTTCTGTGTGGCCCGGAGAGTCCACGTTTGTGAGGTCGGCTGAATTCTACCTCCGCTGCGTGCCGTAACGCATTAGACATGTACCAAGCCCCTTAATGTATACGAGAGTCGTGAGAAGGCACGCAGAAACTAGATCAGTGACTTTAGCCGGTGTTTCAATTTCCTTTATCGCAGAACCCACTGGAAACGTATGGGGAGGTGAACAGGTCACTCAGAAAAGCCTACACAGGGATGGGGAAGCAGCACGAGCCAAGGCAGGTGTGAGGGTGCAGGGCTGTCTCATCCGGCCCAGCTGTCGAAGGCAGGAACTTGAGTTCTAGTTCTCTCTATGCATCGCCCCATCCCAAAGTCTGAGAGCAGAGAACCCTGTTGTCTTAGTCGAGTTGGTGCCCAGCCCTTGGCCACGGGAGGGCTGGGCGCTCCACAGTGACAGCATCATCCGGACCAGAAGACAGAAATGGGGCCAGCCACTTGGAAGTCCCCGAGGATCTCAGTCCCCTCGCTGACGCAGAGAGATTATGGAAGCAAGGACAGCTTTTCATTTTATCTGTATTTGTCCTTTTTAAGCAATTTAAAATTTTTGAAAATCTTTATTTCTTTTCGAGACAGAGCGAGAGACAGAGCACGAGCAGGGGAGGGGCAGAGAGAGAGACGCAACACAGAATCGGAAGCCGGCTCCGGGCTCTGAGCTGGCAGCACGGAGCCCGACACGGCGCTTGAACTCACGGAGCGCGAGATCGTGACCTGAGCACAAGTCAGCGCCCAGCCGACTGAGCCACCCAGGCGCCCCAGGGACGGCTTTTTGGAGCCCCGAAGTCTTTCTGAAGACCCTAGCTTTGACTGTCACGTCTGAACTGAACAAAAACGACGAGACAGTCTTTCCTGACCGCTTTACTTCCACCTCTGCCCGGCGCCCCGTTACAGGCAGACTCAGAACTGCTTTGGGGGATGTTCCAGGCAGATCGCCAGCTTACAAAGGAGAGTTTCCCGCCGGCTTCGCCCCCCGTGTGCCTCGATGGCTCCGCTGGCCATGCATCGCTGCCAACATCGTCAGGGAACCAGTCAGCTGCTCCCAACGAGCCACAGTCAGAGAAGAAACACCGCTCCGCGCCAACACAGCTCCCCTGCTCCCACAGGCTCCCGGGGCCCTCGCGGGAGGCGTCCACACCACAGCACAGAAGTCACAAACCTGGGGCGGGGGTGACTCTGCTGGACGCCGCTGTTTGCAAGAAAACGCGACCAGATATCCGGAGAGGCCCTCACGGACAGGAAAACACCACGAGGAGTCACTTAGGGCCACAGAATCAGGCCTTCGAACGGTGAACGCCTTGCCAAACGATACTGAACGTTCTTCTTACAGGCCGTGACACCCCGCGCCAGATGTTCAGGGAGCGTTGACTCATCCGTGAATCAGCGGGAACGCACCGACTCCCCGCCCCCAAGCCACGGGCTGCAGTCTGTTCCAGGCCTGCTTGGCAGGGGCAGAGTCGTCTTCGAAGGCACTGGGGCAGGAGAGCCTTGGCGAGGCGGGGAGAGCGGGACGCGGACACGGGCTTTGCTTCTGCCCCGACGGTCCGGGCACGAGGCGGGCCCGGACGAAGCAACGGAGAAGTCGCTCTGCAACCAAGTCTGGAGGGAAAGGTGGGCGACTGGCCATTTCCAGCCGGCACCTCGAGCGTCTTATCAGAGCACAGCGGCTCTCACGCAGAGGAGGAACCGGAGAAGCCCTCGGTGACGTGGCATTTACCCTGAACACGCTGGCCTCCTGGAGCCAGCCCAGGCGTGAGCAGAGGCCGAAAAGGCTCAGGGTGAAGGCCACCCCCCCGCCCCCGCCCCGGTGCTTTCCTCCCGTCAGTTCTCTGGGGCTCCCGACGGTAAGAGCGGTGTTCCCATTTTACAGATGAGGAGGGTGAGCTCCAGACAGGCGAAGCCAACTGTCCATCCGAGTGACCTGGTAAGCGACAGGACCGGGCACAGCATCGGAAGTCTGACCCCCGGAACTTGAGCACACGAGCCCTGGGACGTCCTTAAATCACCCTCTCACCAGAGGACAAGAGACACGGGAGGTGGTCGGATGCCGCGTTCACACAGGTTCCCATCACAGCACAGCAGCGGAGCAGAGAAAATACTAGACGGGTAATGAGGTCTGGGTGGGGGGGAAGGGAGGAGAGTAGGTCCAGCCAGCCGATCCCGGGGCCTCAGTCTCCTCCTCTGTCAAATGGGGATAACGCGACCCTCTTCGGCGACGGGGAGACCCAAGTGAAGACCAGCTCAGCACCAGACTCTCGAGGCTCCGCGGGGCCTCCCTGTGCTGACGTGAGCCACGCAGGGGCCGGTTCCCTGCGAGACCGCGGAACTCAACCTGCCTTGGCCCCAGATGTTCCGTGACTTCCCAAGAGCCACAAGTCAACAGACCACGTATCCATTCAAAGAATGTTCACTTGGACCCCAAAGTGCATCAGGCAACTGTATTAGGATGTTTCCAGTCGTAGGTTTTCTGCAAATAGGGCCACTGGCAACTCCTCCCACCGCTGCCCCCACATGAAGCTCCCCCATAAGTCAGTGGGGTCTGTTCTCCGCCTCTGAGGTCTGGGCTGACTTTGCCACTTGCTGTGACCGGTGGGACCCAGGGGAAGCGAGGCCCGGCTAGGCTGGGGACTAAAACGTAAGGGGCTCAGCAGCTCTGGGTTTGCTCTCTGGGAAGCTCGCCACTGGATCAAGAAATCTGGCTGCTGTGCTGGAAAGAGAGACCATGTGCAAGGGGGCAGAAGCCATGGGGGAAGAGGGTCTGGAAAAGAGAGAGAGAGAGAGAGAGAGAGAGAGAGAGAGAGAGAGAGAGAAGCCAAGCCAGCCCCCAGACAAGGCGCCACCTTGGGTGTCCCTGGCCCAGCCAAGCTGCCAGCTTCATCAGTGACCACAGCAGACCCTACGGAAGATACGAGAACCTCCCAGCTGAGCCCTGCCTGGATTTCTGAGCAAAATAGGACTCTGCCGATTCAGCCGCTGTGTCGTGGGGAGGCCGTCCCTCCCAGAGAGAGGACCCCAAGAGCAGTCACGCCGCATTACAGAAAAACCGCAAACCATCTACTTACTAAGAGACGTTAGTAAAACCTTACGGCGCTTACAAGTCCCATGGAGTGGCTTCTAAGGACCACGCAAATCAGCACTGCTTGACAAGGGGGAAATAGGGTACCTAGCAAAAAGGTCCTATAAAACAGAATGCGTAGCACGTATGTTTCCGGAGAAATACAAAATGCTAAAGATGGCGGAAAAAAACAAACAGAGAATTCGAGCTAAAGTAAACGCGTTGAGAATTGGAACAGGTGGGGCGTCTGGGTGGCTTAGTCGGGTGAGTGTCCGACTCTTGGTTTCAGCCCAGGTCATGATGCCAGGGTTGTGGGATCGAGCCCCTCATCGGGCTCTGTGCTGGGCATGGAACCTGCCTGAGATTCTCTCTCTCTCTCTCTCTCCCTCTCTCTCTCTCTCTCTCTCTTCCTCCCTCTGCCCCCTCCCTGACTTGCACAAGTGTGCCCCCCCACCACCCGTGATCTCTCAAAAGAAAAAAAAAAAGAATTGAAACAGGAATAAATAGCCTTTCTCACCCCCAAACCCCAAATGGTTTGGCACTACCTTGACCAAAATTGACAAACTATCAATGGACAATTCCTGCTTATACAAATGGGTCAAGACAATGGCACGGGACAAGGTGGGGAAAGCTCGTCCGCCACGGACTCCAACGACAGACAAGGCCCATGTCAACGGCAGCTCTACAAAGACATACCAATGGCCGGTGAGCACGCGGAAGGAAAATAACATCGCCAGCCACTAGGGAAATGCGACGCAGAACCACAGTAAGACAGCCCCTCACACCCGCTAGGACGGCTAAAACCAAAAACACAGGCGGTAACGCGTGTTGGCAAGGATACGCGGTAACCAGAGCGCTCCCACACCGCTCGTGGGGACGTGAAACGCGCACACAGACCCACACAAAACCCGACACGCCGAGGTTCACGGCAGCATTATCTGTAACGTGGCCCCAAAGAGTGCGAACAACTCAAATACCCATCAACTGCTACGTGGATAAACAAAGTGTCGTAAATCCACGCCACGGAAAATGACTTGGCGGTAAGACAGAATAAAGAACCGGCCGGTACGATGGGCGAACTCTGAAATCATCCTGCCGGGTAAAGGAAGGCGGCCACGCGACCACACGTGGGGGGATTCCGTTTACGTGACCTGTCCAGAGAGGCAAGTTTACAGAGAATCGGGAAGACGAGCGGTGGCCGGGAGGGGGCCGGGTGGGGGGGCGGGGGTGCTGATGGGTACGGACTTTCCTTTTGGGCTTATGAACACGTGGAACAGTGGTAACGGCCGCAGACCTCTGAACAGACTAAAGACCACCGAACGGTAGGCTTCACAAGGGTGAGTCGTACAGAATGCGATTTCTCTCTCAATAAAGCCGTGTCGCGTGACGTGGGTAGAGCCAACGTAGGCCTAAAACACGGAGCAAAGAGCCATCATGCTAATAGCACGCTCAGGTTCCCACGCCCACCCACCGTGTCTCGGCTACAACTCTCCCCCAAATGGCTCCCCTCCTCGCGTGTTCATCGACGCTGTCCCAATTCAGCTGGCCCGTTCCGTGTCTTCTAAATATGTATTCAGGTTTACTTTTTGATTTTTTAGGGGGGGAGGGGCAGGGAGAGGGGGAGAGAGAGGATCCCGAGCAGGCTCCGCGACGCCAGTGAAGAGCCCGACGCGGGGCTCGAACCCGCGAACCGAGAGACCCTGACCTGAGCCGGAACCAAGAGTCGGACGCTTAACCCACTGAGCCCCCCGAGGAGCCCCTGGCACGTTGTTTCCATTTCTGGAAGAAGCCAGATCTCCGTGGGGCAACCCTACTTTCCCGCTCGGCCCGATCCGCATTACGAACCGGGGAGGGGGCGCTGGCCCGGCTCTCAGCCCCCGTTCGTGGGTGTGGACAACGTGCCCACCCCTGCAAGCGCACAGGGGCGCAGCCCAGCTGAGATGCAGATGTGGCCTCGCTTCACCTTCTCCCGCTGCTTCCGACAAAAGCAGCGGCAGGAGGACAGAAGACGCAGAAGGTCACCTTCTCCCTCCTGACCCCCAGGAGCCCCTGAAGCCGTGCTCCCTGTGAGGCCTGAACCGCCAGTGACCCCGGCTTCGTGGCACGGAGGGGTGTTAATATTTAACCACCGGCCTGGGAACAGTGTGTGGCCGGGGCCTGTGGGCTCCTCCTCTCCTGGGAGAGAACCAGCCCTGAGAACCAGCCGAAACCTAAGCCCCAGAGAGAAGCAGGAGGGCCACACGCCATGGCTAGAGTCACTTTCCAGCGCCTCACAGCCCACCTGCCCCGGAAAGTTCCACCACGCTGGAAA
>NW_026057578.1:5641514-5736914 GCF_023721935.1 Panthera uncia | reverse complement strand
CACTCTGGCTCCTTAGAAACTATTCTGAGACTGTGATCTACAGGGCCTCACCACGACCCACCTCCCAGAGCGGTGGGGATCCCCGGGGGAATGTGGGGGGACCACCCCCGGACCGGGACCTCAGAGATCGGCCCTCTACGCAAACACAGCCCCCACAGAATACAGCCCCTGGGCCCCGCCGAACGGCCAGCTTGGAAGCCGGAGGATTTCTCTGGCCCCGGGGGACCCCTGGCAGGGGCAGGAGCCACAGGAAACAGATCCCAGCCAGCTTCCCCAGTGCCCGCGGCCTTGGCACTGGAGAGCCCCTGTCCTGTCTCAGAACCTAGTTTCCCTCCTCTTTCCCTCGATCCTGCAGCACTGAGGGGACCGGGCCTCCTTCCACCTCCTGCCTCCCGCTCCCGCCGGTGGGTCCCAGCGGCCTGGGGCCTCGGAAATCTCTTCCCGCTGCTTTCATTTTCGGCGCCGAAACCCAGACTTTGTGTGCAGGCCACCGGCGGCTGCGTGGGGGTAGCCAGCTCTGGGCCTCAGCGTAGGGTACGATGGGACTGCCCGTGCCATCACAGCCCGACTCCCAGCTTGGCTGTCCCACCTGGGGTCCCTCAGGAACACAGCCCACAACCTTCGGGGAGCACACGCGGCTGGGGTTTGGAAGGGCCACATCGGGAGGCATCCGGGTCTCTCCAGGAGTCCTGCCCGGCAGCGAGGGGCCCCGGCACCCCAACACTGAGGCCTGGGCAGCGGCTGTGCCACCAGGCTTGAGTGACATTCTCCCACCTAATCCTTCCTCCTTCACCGGGGTACAGAGCCGTGACCCCTGCTTTACAGATGAGGGGCTAATGGGGTGCCTGGGTGGTTCAGCCGGTGAAACGTCTGACTTCGGCTCAGGTCGTGATCTCGCGGTTCGTATGTTCGAGCCCCCGCGTCAGGCTCTATGCCGACAGCTCGGACCCTGGAGCCTGCTTTGGATTGTGTCTCCCTCTCTCTCTGTCCCTCCCCTGCTCGGTCTCTCTCTCTCTCTCTCTCCCTCTCTCAAGAGTAAGTAAACGTTACACAAAAAGTGTCTTCAGCCAATGAGGAGCACACCCCAGACAGAAAGCGACATGAATAATCCCTCCCATCGGGCCCCCCCCAAGCCAGGAATCCTCCCAGGGGTCAGTGGGCGTGGAGAGAAGCCAGGAGAATGTGGCTGGCCCAGTGCCAAGCGACCCCCATCAGAGAGAAACGGACTTCGGATTATGGGGTGGGTAGAATAACACCCGCCCCCCAATCCGGAAGACCCTGTCCTCATCCCCGGAACCCGTGACCTGTCCAGGCAAGGGCACTCTGCAGATGTGGCGGAGGATGCTGAGCTGGGGGAGGATCCTGGGTGGTGCGGGTGGCCCCAAAGAGGGGGGCGCGCCAGCCAGAGACGGAGGGGTGAGGACAGACGCGGAGTCGCAGGGACGCGACTGCTGGCCGGAGCCCGTGAGCCGAGCGATGGGGGCGGCATCTGAAGCCGGAAAGGACAAGGAAACGGATCCTCCCTTGGGGCCTCCAGGAGGACCGCGGCCCTGGGGCACCTTCACGTTAGTTCGGCGAGATCCATCATGGGTGCGCGTTCGAGCCGCTAAATGTGTGGTCCAGCAGCCACAGGAATGAATGGAGTCTCACTCCCCCAACACCCGCTCCGTCAGCCCGAGACAGAGCTTGGACTCCGGAGGCTGAGCGCCTCACGAGGCGAAGGCAATTAAATCCCGGTCGGTTGGCCCGAAGGAGGGGAAGGAGTCCCCTGTTACCCCCAGAGGAAGGAAAAGAGTGTCTCCTGAGGCAGGTCAGAGGGATGGGCAGGGCTAATGCAGCCAGGAGGGCGGGAAGGGCATTCCAGCAGAGGGAACAGAGTGTGCGAGGCAAGGTAAGAGAGGCGGGGAGAGCTTCCGGCCCCGGGGGGGGGGGGGGGGGGGGGGGTGGGTTCTGGTCTGAAGAGGACTGGGAAGCTAGGAAAAGTTTCCAGCCGGGGGGTGGAGTCACGATGAAGGGTCACCAGCAGCCTCCTCTCCCTCACCCCTGCTCTGACCCTCACCCTCAGCCCGCGGCTCTTTGGAACACCGTAGGGCCTGGCGCTTTCAAACTCCGCACGTCACTGACCGCCTCTGAGCCTTGAGAACGTGCCCCAGAAGCCGGAGAGCAGGAGGGCGCGCACCGGGGAGCCCCAGGCTGACAGGAAGTCACGGAGGGAGAGAGCGGGCATGTTGCTGCAAAGGATGAGTCAGGCTGGGAAGCCAGCAGCCCTGCTCGCACCTGGACGGCACACCAGCCCTGCAGGGAAGGAGATCAAAGGGCCCAGGGAGGAAGCCGGGGCGTGGTGCCGTGGGGAGTGCCCCTCCAGAGCCCCGGGCTGGGGAGGACCCAGCCCGGCTCCCCAGCACCCCACCCGGGGGCTTCGGGGAATGCCCTGCCTTTCTACCAAGCTACCCAAACGGTCCCTGGCGTCCCCGGGACGGGAAGATGAAGTCAGAGAGGCTTTTTTTAAATACTTTCGTGAAGACCATACGCACATCCAGGAAGGCTAAAATTAAGTCATTTGGGAGGAAGGTGGGAAAACACACAAAGAAGCATGATGGCCTCCTCCCACGGCCGGAGCATGAGCCGCCAGCCCGCGGTTTCCCCACCCCGGGGCCATCTGTCCGTCTGTCTGTCGGTCGGTCCCTCTCCCTTCCCCCGTCCCCCGCCTGGGCATTCGCAGGAGGGTCAACAAGACTCCTGTCCACACTCCAGGAGGCCCATGTTGTCAAAAGTCAGGAAGTCAGTCAGGAGCCATCAAGGGCTGGGCCTCAGTTTCCCCATATGTAAGAGGACGGATGTGTTTACCAAGCTCTCAACAACTGCCTCCGCTAATAGAACACCCAAGAGAGCAAAACGAGAGGGTCAAAAATCAAAAGGCTCTCACACAAGGGTGGAATGCACCACAGGATCATTGCTCCTTAAGGTGCATCAGCTCTTTAAAGGCTCTGAGAAGTCCTGCTGCAAAGAAACGCCTACTCTGACCTTGGTGTGTGATAAAGAGTCTCTCAAATGTGTGCGTACACATGGGTCGTGGGGGTAGGAGGTGGACGAGGAGGTCAGCTAAAAATAGAAGATTCTCCCCGATCAGGGATGCAGCAACCGGCAGGAGAAAACAATCGGGAGGTCTAAGCGGAGCCCAGGATCGACCTTGCGAAGAATCCCCCAGGCTGGTCCTTGGGCCACACTTTGGGCGGGCAGGGATGTAGGCTTTGGGTCCCAGGAAAGTTAGAGTAAAATCCCAGTGGAGCGACCCTGGACAAGCCAGCTTCTGTCTTTCGTGTTATTTTACTTATAAAGTGGGGCAAACTATGAGGACTGTTCTAAAAATGGATTCAATAGAATGATGCACTCCCGATGCCATGCCAGCGTCCAAGGCTCAAGGCTCCAGGCCGGAGCGGACCTCCTCGTCAACGTGAATCTTCCCCACCCCAGATTTAAGCTGCCCCAGCCCCAAAGCAAGAAGCTCACAACCAAGTTCCGACCCTCACTCAAGGTGCGACGATCTTAGAACGGGCCTGGCACCCCGTCACCCAGGGAGCCTGCTGGTTCCCACCACACCTGAGAGGTCGGTGCTGTTGTCTCCCTCCACAGGCGGGAGGCTGAGGCTCAGGGAAGCCAGCAACGCTTCTGATGGGGGAAAGCCTGGGCGGGCGGGTCCTACTCCCACCCGTCCTTACCCAACCCCCGCCCCACCCCCAGCAACCTGCGAGGGCTTTTCCGGGGCTCAAATCTGAGTACACAACTGCCCTGCTTTCCACCCTCTAGTGGCTCTTAGAATAAAAAGCCAAAATTCCCTAATGTGATCCCCCCGTCACCCCACACGCCCGCTGCCCGGCCCCCACGGCCTCAGCCACCCCAGCCTCCGTCCAGGCTCGCATCCGGACCAGACGCCAGCCTACCCCAGGCCTCCGCACGTGCGGCCGCTGCAACACCGTCCCTCACCTTTTTACCTCCAACACACCTGCCCAGCCTTCGGCTCCCCAAGGAAGCTTCTGCCGACGCCCTGATGGGCACATCGTCTCTAGACGCCCTCCGAGCCTCTCCCTTCCGAGAACTCAGGCTGGGGTTTAAGTTCGTTTGCACGGTTCTTTGGGTTTTCCCTGTTTCCCTACCAGACCTCAAGCTCCTAAGGCCAGAAGAAACAGTCCTGCTCTGCCAGCCATTCGTTGCAGCCCCAGCACCTAACACACGGCACAGCACACAGTAGGTCTCCAATTTACGTCGAGTGAACGTGCGAGTATCTTCAGAGTCCTCTTACCAGCCCAGGGGGCTTTCTGGGATCACTTTCTGTTATCTGTGTTATTAAAAGAGGAAAAGTCGGGGCACCGGGGTGGCTCGGCTGGTGAAGCGTCCCACTCTTGATTTCAGCCCAGGTCATGATCCTGGAGTCGTGGGATCGAGCCCCGTGTTGGGTTCTGTGCTGAGAGCAGAGCCTGCCTGGGATTCTCTCTCCCCCTCTCTCTGCCCCTCCCCCGCCAGCGCTCTCTGTCTCTCTCAAAATGAATAAACTTAAAAAAAAAAATGTTTCTTTAAGAGAGGAAAAGTCCATGTTTTTTTCCAAACGACCCAAGCACCTCCGGCAATGGATTCACCCCCAGCCCGCTGCCCCCCACCCCAACCCCGGTACCCACCGGGAACCCAGGCTCCCAACAACACCGGCTGATTAGCCTCGGGCACTGCACACCCCACCCTCCAGGCCTGCCTGTGCAACCGGGGGGCTACCAGATTACGCGAACACACCCCCGGTGGGAAACTGCCTGGTGGTCTGGGCTTCACCGCCCCCATATTTGCACCCTTGTCACTGTCAGCACTGGCCCCTTTATCTGTAAGCGTCCAGGGGGAGCCGGGAGGACACAGACAGACAGGAAGCCACAGCTGGGAAAAAAGCCAACTGCAAGTTTACTTTTGGACCTGACTCTTGTCCCCCTTTGCTCAAGGCTCCAGGGTTTGGGCCCCAGAGTTTCCGGAAACTGGAGACCCTGTCGTTCCTTCCATTCACCCAGGCACGAGCCATCCAGACAGCAAGTGACGAGAGGAGAGCCGTGCTGCTGACTTCAGTGCCGGGGAACCTATCTGCGGTGAAACAGAAAGGGCCCCGGGGCCGCCCCAGAGAAACCAGGCCTTGCGGGGAGCACCGTGGGGCTTGGGGGTGGCTCTGGAAACCCCCCGAGGCTGGCAGCTGCGTGCATCTGGCATCGTGGGGGCGGGCGGGCGGGCGAGACACCACGGACAGGAGACTCATCTTTCGAGACTTTCCCTGGTGGCCCCACTTCCTCCAGCCTCCAGCCCCAGACCAAAATAGAACGAGGTAAATTCTGCCTCTTTCACGCACACTCAGGGAATAAACAAACCAACATAAACACCGTTTTCCTGCTGGGTCATCTTTCCTGCCTTTTTTTCTTTTTCTCTTTTTTTTTTTTTTGAAAAAGAACCACAGCCTGTTTTAAGATTCCAAACCCAGAGGCAGAGACGTGAAGAGAAGGAAGCAGCCAGCAGAGAAGGGAGCCCGACAGCTGGGTGTGCAGACAGAAACGCGTAACGCGATTACCAAGTTCGAGGTCCGGAAACAAAGGCCAGATCAGAGCACCTCGATGCCGAGTGGGAAGGGGTGTCTCGGACTTCATCCCGACCGTGGATCCTTAACCGGAAGAGTGGAGGCTGGACGGAAGGCTGTGGAAACAGCTCCCTCTTCGTAATAAGCGCACGCTATGCCTCATGGCCACTCTGTCATACCTTCTGTCGTATTTCAGGGGCCGCCCCCGCCCCCAAAAGCACATCCTGAGTCAAGGACTTAAATGCAAGTGCCTGAGAGGTGACCCCAGGAACCACCTGGAGGTGAGGCAGAAAGAGAGGGAGGGATGGAAAAAAAGCCCAAACAGGAAGCTGTGTGCATTGGGGGCTCATACGCCTGAGCCCCCCCCCCCTACCCCGACCCCGGGGACACGGCGCGAACACAGCTCAGCGCGGTGCTCCCCGAGGTGACAGGAGGCTGGGGCATTTATCCACCATTTATCCCTGACCACCAGCAACGGGGGGGCTGCTCCCGGGGGCCTTGGCTCCTCCGCGGGCTGCAAACATTCCCAGGGTCAGAGAAGACCCTCGGGCAGGAGGGGCCGGTGCTGGGTAGGAGCATCCAGGTCTGTGGCATCTCACCGAGGAGGGACAGAGCCTCTGTCCACGGCCACAGCTGGCGAGACCAACGTGGCAGAAGCCATCCCCCAAGGTGGGCCGCCGTAGGCTAGAGGAACAAGTGCTTCAAAGACTCGGGGCAGGGACATCCACCCGAGACGAGGAGAGAGCGAGGAAGGTGAAGGCAGCAGCCCCCCGTTACTGCCCAGGAAGCAAGACTGGGCCTCACGGGTTCTCCCAGGAATTCAGGGTCCAGAGATGCGCCCGGGCCCCCTGATGTTTGTAAAGGGACCCGAAGCACGGCTCTGTCGGCTAAAGCTTCCCGAGAGTCCCCGTTTCCTTTCCCTTGACAAGCCGGCCCCGGAGGCTCCTGGTTCTGACTCCTGGTCCCACCTGACTCACAAACGACCCTGCCCTTCCTCCTCCTCCCCTTCCCCCACCTGTGGGCCCAATCCCTGAGCCAAAGGTTGAATGCAAATCCCTGAACCCACAACGTCGAGGAGAAAAAAGAAGTCTGCTTTGGGGCCTAAGTATCATTTTTAAAGATTCCTTAACTAGGCCCTGAAAAAGAGTCCGAAAGGAAAAAAATCACCTTCTTTAAAAGACTCTCATAGTCTAGTCTTCGCTCAAGGAAGCATTTGCTCTGTGCCAGGCACTGGAGGGACGGTGGGTAAAAGCCCCAAAGGTTACAAGGCTCTCCAGCTGAGGACCCAGCGATCTTGACCCCCACATGTCCAGGTCCAAAAGGCAGGGAGACCACAATGATGGGCTTGAGCTGGAGGTTAAAGTAGGTAGGGTTGGGGCACCTGGGTGGCTCCGTGGGTTAAGTGTCTGACTTCGGCTCAGGTCATGATCACACGGGTCACGGGTTCGAGCCCCGCGTCGGGCTCTGTACTGATGGCTCGGAGCCTGGAGCCTGCTTCGGATTCTGTGTCTCCCTCTTTCTCTGCCCCTCCCCAACTCATGCGCGCACATGCCCTCTCTCTCTCTCTCTCTCTCAAAAATAAACAAACATCGGGGCACCCGGGTGGCTCAGTCGGTTGAGCATCCGACTTCAGCTAAGGTCATGATCTCGTGGTGCATGGGATCAAGTCCCACCATCAGGCTCTGCACTGACAGCACGGATCCTACTTGGGATTCTCTCTCTGCCCCTCCCCCCCACTCTCTCTCTCAAAATAATTAAGTAAACTTTAAAAGGAAATAAATAAAAACCTGGTAATAAAAAGTAAATTGTATTTCTTAAAAAGCTGGTGGGGGGAGGGTGTAGAGGCGGGAATTAAGAGAGTAGAAGACCGGACGGACGGGGAAATGGGGTGAGAAACACAGAGGCCTGAAAACAAGGTGCCCCCAGAAAAAAAGGGGGTGCAAATGTCAACCTGGCCACACCAGAGAGCGCGTGTACGTGTGTGTGCATCTTCGTGTGTCTGTGTATATGAGGTTGGAGCTAGACCACGGAATCAAGTTGCAGACACAAGGTACCCAAACGCACAGAGATAATGGACAGATATCCACACCCGGAGACGTTGCAGGGCCAGCCCCACGGGCATGGCACCTGTCCCATCACTCAGGGTCCCCCACACAGAAGGACTCTGTGCGTGGACTCTGTGTGCTCTCCCGTCACCGTCTCGAAATCCTCAGGACCTTTTCATTTTGCCTTAGGTCTCACAAATCACGTGGCCAGTCCTAGGTGCTCGTTCTCAATACTAACACCTACATCCTGTACGGTTCCAACTACGGGACGCTCTGGAAAAGATTAGATTATGAAGACAATAAAAACAAGGATGGGGGAGGGGACAGAGGAGTAGGCAGAGCACAGAGCATTTTTAGGGCAGTGAACACGTTCAGTATGACAGTATAATGGTGGACACACGTCACTGTACATTTATCCAAGCCCAGAGAATGTGCACCAGCATCGGTGACCCCTAGTGTAAACAGCACACCGGGGGTGATTATGATGTGTCCAAATAGGTTCATCCAATGTCACAAGCGTCCCACTCTGGCTGGGGACGTTGATAACGGGAGAGGTTGTACATGTGTGGGGCCAGGGGGCATAGAGGAAACTTGTCCCTTCCCCTCAGTTTTGCAGTGAACCGAAAACGGCTCTAAAATAAAACTTTTAAAAAGTAGAATACAAATGAAGACTTCCAGTCCCTGCTTGGTTCAGGTCATGATCTCACAGTCGTGGGATGGAGCCCCTGGGCCGCGTCAGGCTCCGCACTAACAGCACGGAGCCTGCTTGGAATTTTCTGTCCCTCTGTCTCTGCCTCTCTCTCTCAAAATAAATAAATAAACTTAAAAAAAAAATGGTAATCTCTATTTTCCTCTTTTTTTAAAAACTTTTTTTAAAAAATATGTTTATTTTTGAAGGAGAGACAAAGTGTGAGCAGGGAAGGGGCAGAGGAAGAGGGAGACACAGAATCCGAAGCAGGTTCCAGGTCCTGAACTGTCAGCACAGAGCCCGACTGGGCTCCAACCCGCGAGCGGCAAGATCATGACCCCAGTCGAAGTCAGACCTTTAACTGGCTGAGCCACCCAGGTGCCCCTCTGTTTTCCTCTTTAAATGTGCTCCCAAGTGGTTCTGATGACACCTCGGTTTGGGCCTCATCATCCCTGACTATGGAAGGATACAAGCCTGTGAGCAGGTGCATGGCAGGGGCTAAGCAGTATTTTAAGGGGCAGACAGTGGTAAGCAAGATGAAGAGGAAAGGAGGAACAAGGCAGGGTGGTGAAGAATTCCTATTCCGAGCGTGGGTCAGAGCCAGCAGCACCCCTTGGGGCTGGCCCAGCACCCCAGATCCTCCTCGGAGGCTCCGCTGTGGCAATGAGCTTCCCCTCCCCCACGCCAGCATGCCCTTCGCCAAGCAGCATCTAGAGTGGAAGTGCCTGGGGACCGACCTCCCCCTGCTCCACTCCGGGCGCTTCTCATTCGGGGGCCACTCTGCCCCCAGGGGGCATATGACGACGTCTGGACACGTTTGGGTTGTTGAAACTTGGTGGCGCCATCTCCCGGGTAGCAGGGCCCCGGACGGCCCGACCCACCCTCACACGGTGATCCGCACTGAGTCCACGGCAGGTCAGGCTTGCCAAGCCTGCGACACTCGCCCTTAACCCCTACTGACGGACCTGGAGGCCTCAACACCTGCAGAGCTCTGCACCTCTGTCTCCAGGAACCCCTGCAGGCGGAGGGAGCCACAGTCCCGCCACGGAGACTTTAGGGCGCCTGGCGGCCAGCCTTTGCCCGCCCACTCCTCCGTGCCGGAAACGTTTTCTAATTACTCACTTTCACCCATAACCCTCGTGTCGGGGTGAGCTTCCAGGAAACCGGACCTGAGACCGGGGGCCGGCCGGCTTCCCTCCGCGGCTGATCACTCGGCCGCTTCGCGAAGCGAAGGCCTGTGCCGACGATCAGGCTGGAGGGCGTGCCGCGATCCATTAGCAATGCCTGCCTCGGATGCCGGAGGGGCAGGAGGGGGAGTGCACGCCGGGTGTCTGCTTTCCTTCCGCCATCCTGGGAGCGGCAGGATGGAAAACCAAGGGCATTGTGAGGGGAAAAGAAGAAAATGGTGCTGACAGGCTGGGAAGAAGACGGAGGAAGGGAGACCCAGGGTTTGGAGGAACCCTGAGCATTTGCCCGGATGGCTACCTTCCGCCACGAACTTGAAATAACCGAGGACTTCCACAAGCGCGGTTGACGCCTTTAAAACATGATCTTCCTGGTAAGCCTGCCTTCCCGGTCCTCACTGGGTTCTTTTCTTCCCAGCTACAGATGACCGCTCACCACCACATTGAAAAATATTAATTCTCTTTGTCTCCTGCCAAAAAGGCTAAAGCAATTACAGGCCCTGATATGAAACACAGATGTTAATACATTTGGAAAAACAGGCTCCTATAGGCGAGCAGAGGTCCAAGTATGAAGTGCTTTTGGAATTAAAGCGCCAGATCAAGTTATACAGCCATCCTCTCCAAATTCATTCCAGGGTAGGAAACCCAGGGCCGCGGCACCCACGCGGACATGTCCCCTGTTTGCAGAGGAGAACCAATCCACCCTTGGGTACCCACTGGCACACAGCTCTAAATAATATAATTATAATCATCACAGGGAAACGTCCCTAAGATCGAAAAGTATTATAATTACGGGCAATTTTCACTTTTTGGAAATTGGGCTCAGATGCCGAGGAAAGAGTGCAAACAAGACGTTCTCAGGTTTCAGTTCCGGAAGAGAGAACACGCCGGGACGGACCGGTCTGAGGCTGGACCAGGGCTCCTCGGCGGCGCTCGCTCAGCCAACAGGTAACTGTTGGCGTGCGTTTCCACACTGGGCACCGCTCAGGTGCCGGGACTACCTCGAGGCAAGAGGCGGCCGTGGTCCCGGGATTCGGGAGGAAGCCCACGCCCCAGAAGGCCGGATGCTCCGTCAGGCAATCACACACACAGGTTTTACCGAGCGCCGGCTCTGTGTCAGACTCCAGGGGCGAAGAACATGACAATGGGCAAAATAAAGCAAACCCCTGCCCTCTCGAGGCACCCGTCCCCGCCCCTGCTGTTGGGCAACCGCCACCGTCTCAGCAGCTGGCACTCAGATCTCCGGTGAGGCTCAGCCAGGGTCCATGAGCTGCCTCCCCCGCCTCCCCCCCCACCCCACCGACCCAGTGGTGGAACAGGGGTGGATCCAGGTGTCTCCAGAGCACCCCCCCCCCCAGTCTCTCCCTCTTCACTACGCAGATTTGTGGAATAAGCCGGCCAGGTCTTCTGTCTTCTCTGCCTCAGTTTCCTCGGGCAGGAAACCGGATTTCCCCACCGTTACCCAACTCCTAGGACTGCCGTGTAGGAAAAGGAAAAAGCGTACCTGCCGGCCAAGGGAGAAAACCCGATGGGACTAAAGACAGATGCAAGCTTCCTTTCCTTACTCCCTAACCCGGCACCGTGCCTCAGTGTCCTGGTCTGTGAGCCGAGCTGCCTGGCGGTACCTCCCTCGGGGGGTGTGATGCGAAGGACCACAGACCGCCGCCTGGCAAGTACTCAAGGAAGCTAGCTTTGTCATCATCGCTGTTCAAGAAGGTGGCCGTCTCTTCTCTCCGTTCAGAGGGGCGTTCTCAAGAAGGGGAGGGCCAGGGGACACCTGGGGGGTGGGGGTGGGGGCTCGGTCGGTTGAGCGTCCACCTCTTGGTTTCGGCTCAGGTCATGATCTCAAGGTTTGTGAGTTCGAGCCCCGTGTCAGGCTCTGAGCTGTCAGTGCAGAACCTGCTTGGGCTTCTCTGTCTCTCCCTCTTTCTGCCCCTCCTCCCCCCACCCCCCCCTCGAAATAAATAAGTAAACTTAAAAAGAAAAAAAGAAGGGGTGGGCGAAATGGAAGGCACCGGCCGAATCGATGCAGGTGTGCCCAGCAGCAGCCCTTGCCCGCAGGCAAGGGGACCCGTGCTCACCGTGACCTTAGCCGCCAAGTGTGAGGCCCACCTAGAGCGATCAGACTGGGGCGGATGGGTAGGAGGCGCCTCTCAAGTGGACCTCAAGGGGATCGCTCGTGTCCCCTCGCAGAAAGACGGCCAGACCCTTCCAGTCACCTTGGGAGCCCTACTTGCCACCCTGCTGCACCTCCCACAGCCCTCGAACGCCTGGGGGCGGAGCGGGACGGGAGTCTGCACCCCCATGAAAGGGATGAAGTGACTCATCCGAGCTCCCACCGATCCTCGAGGGAACAGCAAGGGCGGGGAGCAAGTCAGTGTCACTATCAAGGTGACGCCAGGACCGAGTCCGTGGGAATTCTCGAGGTGGGGCTCCAGCGTGCCGAGTTTTACTTCCACTGCCTGGTTTTGAATTCCGCCTCTAGCGTGTGACCTTGGGAGGCTCATGTGACCACTCTGCGCCCCGGCGACCTCATCCACCAAGCGGGAGAATACGGACGTCTCGAGGTCATCGTGCGGAGTAAGAGAGGACGCGGACGCTTTGCTAAGCACTGACCGGATCTGTTGCGAGCACGTGACCGACGGAAACTGTCACCATCGCTTCCCCACCAAGCCAGGCTTGGGATGAATTATGGAAGGAAACAAAGGCCCAAAGATCAGAAAAACCACCAAGGCCCGCCAGCGTCAGCCCGCAGGGCAGGACGCCGATGGCGCTAACTGGACTGGACACGGTGCCGGCCGTCTCCACCCGGCGGGTTGTCCCCGAATGCGGGCTTTTTCCAGAACGGTCCCTCTGGACACGGGAGAGGACCCCAAGGGGGACCGAGAGGCATGGGGGGACTTGGTTCCCGCTGAGGCAGCTCCGGGCTGGGATTACAGAAAGGCAGCAAGGAGACCTGCCAAGGTGTCCTTGACCAGACTGCCCCGGGCATGCTCTCCCCTGACCTTCCGGAACAGCCGGTGGGTGCCCAGGCAGCCAGCTGCTCCTTCCCTGCCCTCTGAAGATTCTACTGGGGAGCTGAATCGGCAACTTCTGTAAAAGCAGCTCAAAACCAGAGCTCACGCCCTGGGGCCGAGGTGTAGTGGAAGGAGGCGCAAGCCAGGAGACGGGGAACCAGGCACGTAGGCCTTGAGGAGCAGCAGAAAGGCTCCGGAAGCTTCCGGAAGCCTCTGGAGCCAGAGCCTGAAGGGCTCCCCACCCTCAGCCAGCCCCTCGCCTGTGCCGCCGAGACTGTGAAGCGGGGTCTGGACGGCACTTGGGTTCGGTCCTGTGAAGAAAAACGGTCATCGTTGAAAGACCAGGCAAAAGGGAACATGGAGGCCCGGACTGGAGGGAATCGGTCCCGTTCCATCTCTCAGGCAGATACGACGGCTCACAGACCAGAGAGAAGGGAGCTCTCGCCACCTGCCCACAGCCTGGAAACTGTAAAAACATGCCCAGCCTCGACCCTCGGGACCCTGATGTATCCGGAGTTGTAAAAGCCCCCACCCCCCACCCCAAGGTGATTCTCACCCCCAGCCCAGGGTGAGAACCAGAGCTCAGATCCCAATCACGTGAGGGAATCAGTACCAGCGAGAAACACCACGGTGCCACCACGGCCGAGAACGTGAGCCCTGGAATCTCGGAGACCCAAGTTCAAGTCCCAACTCTGCCCCGTCCTAGCTGTGTGACCTCAGGTAAGTTACGCCCTCTCTCTGAGGAAGTCTCTACACCTGGGAAATGGGGATAGTAAGTTTTCCTAGGATCTTTTCCAAGGGACACGATGAGGCTAAAAGGCCCAGCACACGCAGTCACATCCAGAAAGCACCAAAGGATGACAAACCTAGAACACAGGTGGGGATGTGCTCTGGTGGGTGACCATATCCCTCTGCCCAGACATGCTCAGCTCAAAATCAGGTAAACGTCAGAGCCTCGCTCCCAAGTCCTGAACCTTTAACACGAGGGAGACTGGGGAAGGGTCCGGCGCCCCGCGCCCCGCAGCCGCCGATGCTCTCCCAGTAAGACAGTCTCTGCCCCCGGCACGCAGGCAGCTTGTCCCTGCTTCCCACGGCTGGAAATCACGAGGGCATCCCCTGGGAGCTTGTCAGAAATGCACAAGGTCAGCCCCCCCTCGCCCTGCCCCCGCAAAGGGCAGACTCGACCACGTTTTCACCGGATCCTGGGAGCCTGGTCACTGAACTGTTAAGGGCAAGAATGCTCCGGGGCTCCCCTCTCGAGACGAAAAGGTAAGAGCCGTGGCAGGTCTGAGAGTTCTGGGAGGGGTGAGGGCACCGCTGAGGAGACAGGATGCCCCCTCCTTGATGGCAGCCGGGAGCCCTGGGGGTCCCCGGGGAGGGCTGGGGGGGGGGGAGCGTGTCCAAGACCCCCATCTGGCAGCACAGGGACACAGGCTCGCCTCTTCCCTCCGCTCGCCCGCCAGCCGCCTCGGCGAGCGGCCCCTCGGTCCCCACTCCAGCCCGTCACGGGGACAGCTCCTTCCTCCTCGGTGGCTCAGGCTGCGGCCGATCCAACCTTGGCCTCGGGGACTGCTCTGAGGTCCCTCCCCTGGCACCCCGAGTCCCTGAGACTGACTGAGGGACAGTTTTCAACCATCTCGACCTTGGCAGTCACTGACCCCCTTCGAACAGGCGCTGCCGTCCCCGGCAGGCCTGTGGTCCCCCAAGGGCGTGTCTCGCAGAGCACCTGTGTCCCGCACAGGTGAGGCAGCACGGGCTGGGGGGGGGGGGGGGGGGGGGCGGGGGGGCCCCCCGGGGGGGGGGGGGGGGGGGGGGGGGGGGGGGGAGGGGGGCGAGCCGGGGCCTCTGCGGGGAGGGCTGGGAGGGGGTCAGGATGGAAAGGCCCAGTCGAGCGTTCGGGAACGAAACCGGTTCAGTTGTGCGACCTCCACACGGACGCGAATCCAGCTCCGGAGAGCCGGGTCCCAGCCGGTCCAGCCTGAGGCTTAGGGTTCAGAAAAGGAGGGCAGGCCCCGATCCCCGGGCCCCCCAGTTCCCCCGGCAAAGCCACTGGAGCCAAGGCCCCCGTCCCCAGACCTGCCCCTCAGCCCCCACTCATCCCGCAGGCCGCCAAGGGCGGCTCCGGCGGCCTCTCCAGCTGCAAGCAGGGCCCGACGGCTATGGAAGGCCTCCAGCTCGGCTCATTATCGGAATTTAATCTGGATTCCGAGAGATCAAGAGGACTTGGTGGAAAGTGGCTGCCACGAGGGGAGAGACGCCGAGGCTACCCCAAAGCCAGCTAATCCCCGGCACCCCGGGGCCTCCCTGGAGCCCCGGCAGAGGCTCGCCAGGGAGCCAGATGGCCCAGCTCCACGCAGCTGGGCGGCTGGTGGCAGCAAAGCCACAGACCCCTCAGCAGAGGGGGCAGGCTGGCCACACGGTGGGGTGGCAGGGGCAGGACCTGGGCTCCTCTGGGGATCAGCTCTCGAAGACGATGCGTGTCCCCAACCCCACCCCACCGGCAGAGCTGGGGAAACGCCAACAGGGGCCCCGCCTCCACACAAGCTCAGGCCTTCATCCCCATCAGAGACCGCGAAGCTAAGAGATTCGGCGGGGGGGTGGGGGGGGGAGCAGTGCTGCAGCCAAAACCGGGAGCTCCCGTTTTCTTCTGAGGGTCTCTGCAGCCCCTGTGACAACAGTGATCGTAGTGAAGAAGGTGGTGATGGTGGTGGCAGTAGTGATGATCTAAACCCAGTGACCCTTTATTGAGCACTTACTATGTTCTAAATAAGTATGTCGGGGCGCGTGGGTGGCTCAGTCCATTAAGCATCTGACTTCCGCTCGGGTCATGATCCCGTGGTTCGTAGGTTCGGGCCCCGCGTCGGGCTCGGTGCTGACGGCTCGGGGCCTGGAGCCTGCTTCCGATTCTGTGTCTCCCCCTCTCTCTGCCCCTCCCCCGCTCACGCTCTATCTCCGGCTCAAAAAATAAATAAATAAACAAATAAATAAATAATAAATAAGTATGTTAACCCACTTTATCCTCACCAGAACCCTGGGAGGTAGATGCAATTACTATCCCCATTGTACAGAGGAAGAAACTGAGGCTCCAAGGGTTACTGGTAGATAGTGTCGGTATTTGAACCCACACTCTTACTAGCCGGGCCATCCTACCTGGGGAATTACACAACAGAATCATTTTGCTTCTGTATTAAAACAAAACAAAACAAAACAACCCACCCAGGAAAAGATATAAATAATTAAAAAAAATTTTTTTAACCTTTTAACTTCCGGAGAATGGAGCTCTCGTCTCCTTGGCTCAGGTACGGAAAGGAAATTTAGAAATCTAAAGATAGCATTCCCTTCCCCCGCCTCCCCCCACCCCTGCCTCCCCACGCCTGTCACTCCACTGCCCGCCTATTTGGTACTTTGCACCTGTCATGTTATCTCCTCTGCTGGATCGTGAGCTCCTAGCGGGCAGGGACGTGGGTCTGGTTACTCCCATCTGTGCACGGCACACAGCGGGTACTCAGACGTTTGCTGACAAGGGACTTGGTCTCCCAGCAAGCCAAGCGCCCCCCAGAGTCAGGGACCCAAAGCAAGGCTCATAGCCCCACAGATTGCCTGTGGCCAAGCTGCTCATCGGGGGCAACCTGCCATGCCCACCCTGGCCCCCTGCTAGAGAGCCACGGACAGCCGTCCCACCCATCCCTCATCCAACCACTGCGACGCGGGCCTTCTCCCCTCCCCTGGGACCTCTGGAGCCACTCCACGGAGCTAAGCCAGGGTCGAGGGGGCAGCAGCCTCAATCCGGGATGGGACAGGTACCCACGGTGCCAGCAGGTTGAGACAGGCAGAGAGGGGAGCAGCTGCTGGCAGCGGGGGGGACGGGAGGCCGGGGCTCGTGTTCCATGAAGCGAGGACCGAGTGGCTCACCCTGCCCGGGCAGCATCTCGTGCCTCTGTCCTCCCCACGACCCACACTTGTCCCTCACTTAGGACCACGGCCTTTGCACTTCCCCTGAGACACTCTCCCCGCTCTCTCCCACTCCCCGTGGCCAGATCCTTCCTGTCACTCGAACATCCCCAGCTCAGCAAGGCCATCGATGACCACTAGCACTCTGCCAGGCCACGCGGCCTGTTTGTTTCCCGTCCACCTTCTCTACCCCGTCGCGGGGAGGGCTGTATCCGCTCAAGTCCTCCCCCCGGGACCTAGGAGTGTGACCTCGTTTGGAAAGGGGGTCTTTGCAGACCCTCCGTGGAGTAAGATGAGGTCATACTGGAGGAAGGCGGGCCCCTAATTCGAGATGACTGGTTTCCTTCTGAGAGAGAGACACACACACAGTGTCCCGTGAAGGAGCAGAGCCACGTGGCAACAGGGTAGAGGGAACGGACGCAGCTGGAAGCCAAGGGCACCGACAGTGGAGAGCCAGCCCCGGAAGCTGGCAGAGGCGGGAAGGGCCGCCCACCACCTCCCAAAGGCTTCCGAGGGAGCACGGCCCTGCCTCGACTTCAGACGACCAGCCTCCGGCACTGAGCACTTCTCTACTGTCCTCGCAGTACTCTGTCAGGACGCCCCAGAAACCTAGGTCACTCCTCAGCCACCATTCAGATGGGCCCTGCCCTCGTGATCTGAGCTTGCTCGTCCCCACGGTCCAGTTCTGAGGCCGGCACCTGGACGCTCAAGGCGGTGGAAGCAACAGATCGCTGGGCTCACGCCTCTCTGTCCAAGTGCAGGGGCCTCGCACCTCCACGAAGGAGGTCCCGTGCCCGCCAAGCCGGGCTTGCCGCTCTCAGCCTCCAGCGTCCCCCAGCAGTGCAGGGACCGGCGGGTGGCGACACCCCTGGCAGCAAGCCCGGCCCCGGAGGGCGCGAGCCGGCAGTGCTGGAGCAGGTTCCCGCTCACGAGAAGGGGCGGCATCCCGGCCAGAACCCCCGGGGACCGGCGGCCAGGGAAGGGCCACCGCGCTCCTGCACGGGGACCGGAAAGAGAGCAGCACAGGTGCCAGCCGCCAACCCTCGCGGACGCGTTCAGCCAGACCCACTTGGAGGTGAAGCCCCTTGATGGAGATTTCTGAGGCGGCTGTGGGGGGCCTGCCAGGAGGGCTGGGGAGCGAGCCGGGCTCACTCGGGGTTTCTGCACGAGGGGGCAACGGAGTGCTATCGACCAACGGCCTCTGCCTCGCCTCCAGCTCATCAGCCTTCACGAGAAAAGTCAAACATCTGGTTTTGTTCAAGGGTCCTGGGGCAATCTGTGAGCGAACGGAGCAAACGTGTGTCGCACCCCCAGAATGCACTCCACGCTTCTTCCTATGAGTCTGGGGGCCAGGGCACAGGCCGTCAGGGTTACCTGGGGCACCTGAGCGTCCACAGTCAGATTCGGAGGCGACTGCCAGGACCGGGTGCCAGCTCCCCCACACCACACCGCGTCCCTTTCTGGTACCGTCCCCTCCAGGACGGCGTGTAGGGCACTGCGTCCCAGTGGGGGCTCTAAAGTGCAAATTTCGTCCACACTGAGATACCACTTGTCGCCCATCAGACTGACAGAGACCCAATAGTTCAATGAGAGACGGCGTCCTGAGCACTTGGGAAACAGGCCTCCTCTCCTACGTGGTTGGTATAAACGGACATGACCTCCAAGGACAGCCGTTCAGCAAAACCTAACAGTTGCCGATGCGTGTACCCTCGGACCGCACAAGTCTGTTTCTAGAGCCGTATCCAACAGACACGACGGACGTGAAATAATGCGTCCCTAAAAAAAATGTGTCGTCCGCCTGTAACACAGAGAGGTGGGGAACCCGCCACGCACATGCAGGAAGCTGGCTAAGTCCCTCACGGCATGGTGACAAAGAGAAAAAGGACGTTCTGTGTGAACCCACCCGGGATCGCCCAAGGCTTGCTGTGAGGCGAAGAAAGCAAGGTGCAGGAGAATATGAAGAGACGCCCCCTGGAAAGACACACACTCGCACACACGCGTTTGCGGATTCAGGGAAGCTCACGGCACTGAACTTGAGGCTGCCTGAGAGACGGGCCCCTGGGACTCAGAGCTGGGCGGGAGCTTCAATTTTCACGTTCGTTGCTTTTCTCGCGTCTGAATTTTATGACGTCCGCGCGTCTTAGCTACTCAAACCTGTATCTTCAAAAGAAACACTTTCTGTATACCGCCCCCCCCCCCCCGACTCAAGCCCTAATTTGGCCACTTTCTCTCTGGGTGGTGGGGGGAAACGGCCCACCCTTTGCTCTCAGCTCTTAATTCTCCCCACGTCACTGAGGAGTCCCCATCCCGGAGGGCTACGGTGCACGCAGAATGAGGTTACACATGCAAACCAGTGGAAGTAAGAAAGAAGAGTTCGGTTTTCTTAGTGTTTAAGACGACCCCTAACGTGGCGGTGCTTGGGGAGGTGGTGATGGTTCCTAGGTCCCTAGTGTGGTGACAGGTCCCCATTCCCGCTGCACGTGCGAATAAGGGCTGTCCGTCAGGAGGCGCCATGAATCCCTCCATTAGTTACTGACGAAGTGGCATCGTGCGACGACAGAAGACGATAAAAGTCTGCCAGCCTGAGACATCTTGAAAGCCAACCGCTGGGTGTCACCGCCTGGGTCACATCCACCTCGGGAGCCCATTATGTCCTTGTCCGATGCTCCAGCCCATCTCTCAGCCTTCTTCCCCCCCCGGGAGACCTCAAAACTAAATCAATGTAAGATTTTGGTTCCTGACTCCGTGATTCTCGGAAGCCTCAGGTCTCTCTCTGCCTGGTTAGTCAGGTTCTGCTCCCCCAACATTTTATTACAAATGGCCACCTTCATTGCTTGCCTGACCTCATGGGCTGGGGTTCGCAGTGAGGCACAGGGTAGACCTCCCCCCAAAATGTTTCTCCCTCTTCCCTACCCGCATCCCCTCGGTGCCCATGAACGTATGCCAGACCCAGACCCCCCCATAAATACCCACGTGGCTCACCTGGCTGTCTCCGATTCCTAACTCAATCTGCTGACAGGGGCTAGTTTTAAGACACAGCGACATACACCATCAACTTTCTTGAAAAAATACATTCCGTGGAGGGGGCCTGGCACACGGTGGGTGACCCGTGACGGAAGCGGCCACGACTGCCCCCTGCCCCAAACTGGCCCCATCCCCTGGCCACCACCCCCGTCTTCCTCTGCCACTGAAGGAAGCTCAGGACGCCCCCCAGGGACCAGTCACAGCACCCACCTGCCCCAGTGCTCCTGCAGCACCTGGTAAACGCTGATCCGGAACGTCTCATTATCGAAGCGTTCCCGGATGTAGTCCTTGTAGATCCGGAATTCGGCTGCGGTCACGGCTTCCCCTTCTGGGATCTTGGAAAGATCAAACCGGAACTCCCGGTGGTGGTAACGTGGGTGGAAGAACTCTTTGTCGTGCTCCACTAGAGAGGAAGAAAGCACACGCGGGCACGGAAAGCTCGTTAGTAACCGGCTCTCACGCTCGTGGCTCAGCGTCCCAGCCTGCCCACCGTCGGGCCCCCCCGGTGCCACCTGCCCGTTCCCGCTGACCTGGTGCAGCCGGGGTGGGGGTGGGGGTGGGGTCGCAGCCATAGACCCTACGGCCGCCTTGAACGACAGCAATGACTCTCCATCAACCCGCTGGGGAGAGTGGGGCACAGACCCAGCCGTCCCAGGGACCCTGGACAGACTCGGGTTCACGGGAGCTCAGGCTTGCGTTCAAATCCGGGCTCTGCCGCTAAGGAGCTGGCCTGCACGAGGTACCAAGTCATCTCTCTGGACCTCGATTTCCTCATCTAAAAATAAGGACAATAGTCCTCCTTCGTGGGTTGTTGTGAGAGTTAAGTAACCAAATTCTCATAAGCAGGAGTGTTTATTTTGGGGGGGGGGGGTTGTTAATGTCTATTTATATTTGAGAGAAAGAGTGCACGTGAGTATGCGAGCAGCGGGAGGGAGGAGGGGCACAGAGAGACAGAGACAGAATCGGAAGCAGGCTCCAGGCTCCGAGCCGTCAGCACAGAGCCCGACGCGGGGCTCGAACTCACGAACTGTGAGATCGTGACCTGAGCCGAAGTCAGATCCTTAAGCGACTGAGCCACCCAGGTGCCCCACCCCAGATGTTTCTAACGGCCACCAGGGTTTACAACCACAGCCTTAGAGTGAAAGCAGAAAAAAGAAGTGAACGGCAAGGTCAGGGGACGTGGCTTTTGAAAATGGCTTCTGGATAAAGTAAGGCAAAGGCCTCAGTGCTCCTGCTTCATTCTGGCGGCGATCCTAGCCTCAGGTATGATACCCGCTGCATCGATAATAAACGCCCCAATGATATAAGCCCCAAATGGGTGTTTCTGGGAGTGGACCTGTGATTCCCAAGGTGCACGCATCCTCTGGTCCAAAATGGAACAGGGGAGGGGTGGGGAGAGACCAGACAGGCAGGGAAAATAGTGGAACCAGCTTGGCCAGAAGAGAGGAGAAACATGCCAGCTTCGTCTAGAGCTTTGGCTTAATGAACTCTAGAAGCTCTCAGGCTGGGTCAGGGCTACCCCGGCTGCGAGCAGGACGTGAACGCCTTTGAGGAAGAAGGTCCCCAACAGTGGCAGCCCAAAGGCCCTTCCTACAGATCTCCATTAAAAAAAAAAAAATCTGTTTTAAACCTTAATAGTAGTTCTGAAAGATACTGCGATGGGGGCAGGGGTGTTGAGGAATTATCCACTCATCAGGGGCAGCCCTCAAGGCCAGGGGACTCTGGCTGGGCACAGGAGTGACCTCTCCAAAAACCACTGGATCTGTAGAACATTTCCTTTCTGACCCGGTCTACGGGCAAGGCTGAGCTGGGTGGCAAACAATGGTGATGGGCACGCGTCACCAGTCCCCCAACTCTGATATGCGGAAGTGTGGAGGGAGGGGTCTTTGTGGTAGCTTCTAGGAAGTACAGCCCACTGGGGACCACGGGAGCTTCGGGAGGGGGCACAGCAAAGACCCTCGACTCTGTCACTGGGGAAATGCCCGGGGCCGGTCCTCTGTCATCCTTCTAGCTCATTCAACCTTCAGGTCATCCAAGGAGGTGGGCACAATGCTACATTGGCAGGGAAGGCACCTGAGACCCAAGAGGTGTGGGGTGGCCTGCCCGGGGCCAAAGAGCCGGGACTCGAACCCAGGCCCCACCAAATCCCAGCCACGCATCTCAGTGGCTGAGCCAACAGCCCCGCAAGACCAATTCCTGTGCCTGTTGTCAGAACATTCTCATTGCGTGACAGCACGCGTCCGGAACGCGCTCGAACCGTGTGTGCGGTTCTGCACACGGTCAAGGTGAACCTCCCCACGGAGCTCCTCCCAGATCGACAGAGCATCACCCCCCAGCACCCCTCTGCTCTCCCCAACTTCTCAAGCCACAGGCTGGTTTTCCTTGTTTTTGAATATTATAAACAGGGATTCACACGGTACGTATTCTTTTGTACTTGACTTGTTTTTTTGTTTTTTTTTTTTTGATTTATTTTTGAGAAACAGAGAGAGAGCACAAGCAGGGGACGGGCAGAGAGAAAGGCAGACACAGAACCGGAAGCAGGCTCCGGGCTCCGAGCTATCAGCACAGAGCCCAACGCAGGGCTCGAACTCACGAACCGTGAGATCATGACGTGAGCCGAAGTCGGACGCTCAACCGACTGAGCCACCCAGGCGCCCCTGAAATGTCCCCTTACACAGTCCTGTTTAAGTCCCATGGGGCTGTGGAATATGAGAGGGGCATTCCACGGCCCCCCTCCCTCCCCCCATGCCGACAGACTGCACAGATCAAGTCTCCATTTCCAACCATCGGCCTCTGTCCTCCCCGAGAGAACGTGGGTGCAGAACCCCCAGCTTGCAGCAAAGACGCCTGAAGAACCCAGAAGCACAAAAAAAAAAAAAAAAAAAAAAAAAAAAAAGCAGTGTTCACGAAGCACCAGCTCTGGGCACTTTCCAGCATCATCTGATCGACTCTGGTGAGGCAGGATGGATCCCCATTTTACAGATGAGGAACCGGAGGCTCGGGGACTTGCCCAAGATTACAAGTGAAGTGAGTGGCTGGCCTCCGGAAGCCCACGGTCTTGAGCTTTACACTTTCTGGAACCAGGTGAGCTCAGCTCAAATCTCAGCTGTGTCTATCAGCTGTGTGGTCTTGACCGCGTTCCCTAACCTCTGCATGCCTCCCCTTGCCCCGGGGACAATAATGAGAACGGCCCTTTCTCGCTGAGCTGTCCAGAGTCAGCACCTAACAGCAATGCTGGGCAAACACAACCAATTCCCGTCCTGGGCCTCTCAAACGATGAGCCGAGAGAACGACGGTCGGTGCAGAAGGAGGAGCCTTATGCGCGTGTGGGTACCTGACAACTGTATTTGAAAAAGAGTGCGGATAGACCGAACACTAAAGTCATGTGCGAATAAGCACGACATGAACACAGGTGCCATCACTAAAGCCACCCCCAAACAAGGAGAGAAAAGACTGATGCATAATCACAAAGCTCAATCTGTGGCAGCAGGTGCACACATAACCTTTTAAACGCCTAAGATAAAAATGCATCTTACCTGTGAAGACAGTGAAGCGATCAGGGTTATACAGTTTCTTTTGTTAAAACGATACAGGCACCGAGCGTCCAGCTACATTTCTTGCAAACATTCGCAGGCCCTTTGGGGCGGCTTTCTGAGCAAATTGCCCTCGCTAATTATTTCAGGGCAATGAGCAGCATAAACCACACGGACCTCCTGTGCTTCCTAAGACCACGGCATCGTGGGTTTTAAAAATAACTTTGTGATGTATCAAAGAAAGAACAGTCATTCCTCCCCCCCCCCCCGCCCAAAAAAAAAAGAGCAGTTAATAATTCAAAGTCCAAACCAAACTCCCAATCTCGTATTTCCAAGGCTTCCATTTTACACAGCAGTCGCCCCACAGCACAGAATCTACACCATTTCGATCTCAGGGGTCAAGATGGTTCAGCTCTCGCCGCGAAAGCAGAGAAATGCATGTACTTTGAGGGAGTAAATACGTCTTCACATTTCCTTGTCACGTCACCATTCCTGATTACCCAAGACCTGGGTTTTGAAATAACTGCCTAGAGTTGTTATCTCCCTTTGTCCATACAGAAAAGCTTTCCAAAGGGAACCCAGAGCCTAGGAATCTAGCTTTTTCTGCACTGACCTCTGCACTCCAGCACCCCACCGGCTAAGAGAGCTCCCGGGCATTAACCAAGACTTTCATCTTTCAAAGATGAAAAGGGCCCAGATCTCCGAGACCAAGAGAGAAGTCCAAAGAAGACGGATTCCGGGAAACACCATTCCCCAAAGCCGATTTTCGTGTCCTTTTACAAAAGGCTGGAATTAATAACCCCCACGCTGGTCCTGGGAGGGGTAATTCTGGGTGGGAGAATGTCAGTGTTTATGGACATTTATCTGTTTAGCAGAGGCAGGTGGGAACAGGAAGCCACCCACCCGGGCGTCCCTTCTCACCACCCGCTGACACGTCAGGGAACACCTCTGCCCCATGCAGGTGACCACGGTCATGACACCCGACACGCAGACTCTCGCAGCCGGCTGGGTGCTTACCCTTCCGCGTCTGCGTCCTTCACTCAGCCTCCCCCCGTGTGGCTGTGTGTAGTCATGGGTCATTCGTCTGCACTGCTGTATAGAACCCCGTTGTGGGTACAGGCCCCCGTCTCCTCTTTGAGGGTAGTTTCCAGTCTGGGGCTGTTACACACCCTGCTTTGAGGAACATCCTGGTGCGTGCCTTTTGGCGAACACGTTTCTGTTGGATAAACACTCTGACGCGGGACAGCAGGTCAGCGGGCAGGTAATCGCTGGTCTTCGGTAGATGCACCTGACTGTTCCCATGTCAAGAATGTGGGGGTAACGGCAACGGGGCCAAATGAGACACAGCCCCCAGAGGAACAGTTCGTTTTAGCTTCTGTTTGTAGACCCCAGTGCATTTGTTTACGTTTGAGGGACTTCTTCACACGGAAGACGGTGAATCCAGTCTTGAGGAAGGATGGGGACAACCAGCCCCAGAGGACAGGGAAGGGCACCGCGGGCAGAGGAGACAGACTGGTCCAAAGATCTCCAGTTCTGAGCCTCTTTAATAAAGATGACGCTCCGGGAGGCAAGAGAACCAATCAAGAGTCCACAATATAACCAGAAGCCAGAACTGACTTCTCAAGGACGCCTGACTGCTCGAGATCCCACGCGTCAGAAACCTCCCCCATCCTGACTTGACTCTAAAACTTCCAACCCAGGCTCCTTTCCTTCCTACAGAGATATACTTCACCCGGAAGGTTCTGTCACACGTCCAGAACTCCCTGGAGCTGACTGTTACCAAGGCAGCTGTCGGAAGGCAACCGGTGGCCCGGAAGCCTTGGGCATGTCAACTTCCAAGATGGCTCTACATTCATTCGAAGATTTACCCGGCGAGATGACGGAGTCTGGAAAGCTGCCCGAGGCACGCCAGAAATCGGGAGCTCTGGAAAGTGGAACAGGCGTACCCAACTACTCCCAGAGGAAAAGGTTCTCTTAGTAACACGACGGTTGGCACTCGGCTGTGCAACCGTTCCAGAAGAAGACAGGGCGCTGTCCGCACGCACAGTGAAGGAACAGCACGCAAAAGCATAAAATGATACCTGCTTCCAGGAAAATAGCTCAGCGTCTCCTCGCACCCCAATGTACTCGCTCAACAAATGCTCCTTGACCGCCCCAGCGGGGTGTGGGAGAGCGCTCCATTGTCCTGAGATTCGAGAAACACCGATAAAAGCCCAGTTAGGTCGAAGCTCTGTCCCCTGCCTAATCCCTGAGCTAGGTAATGCCTATCGCTTTTTAAATTTTATGTTTAATATTTAGTACTAAAAACAGTAATACGTTATTAATATTATCATATTCATTTATAGATTGTATTATTTCATTGCAATTCAATGTAATTTAATATTAATCACTTAATATTTTAAAACATACATAAGATTCACCATCTTTTAAAAAAGTTTTTTTTAATGTTTATTTCGTTTTGAGGCAGAGAGAAACACAGCATGAACGGGGGAGGGGCAGAGAGAGACGGAGACACAGAATCCGAAGCAGATTCCAGGCTCCGAGCTGTCAGCCCAGAGCCCGACGCGGGGCTGGGACTCCCGGACCGCGAGATGGTGACCTGAGCAGAAACCAAGAGTCGGACGCTTAACCGACTGAGCCACCCAGGAGCCTCGGTAACTATATTTTTCACTTTTCGAGGGACTGTCGTGCCGTTTCCCACGGAGCCTGCATCGCCTTACCGTCCCACCAACCGTACTCGAGGGCTCTGGTCTCTGCTTGTCCTCACCAGGAAGGGTCGACTTGCTGTCTTCTGGCGTTCCGTTTTGACAGCAGCCAGGCGGATGGCAGTGCGGTGGACGGCCACGATTACACAGGCCCTCCCGCGGGCCTGGATGCCGCGTCACAGGGGTCACACACAGGATCTCACGGGACCCTTATCGAAGCCCTACTCAGAGGCAGGCACGTGAATCAGGTCCATTCTACAGATGAAGACGATAAGGCTCAGAGAGGTCAAGTCGCTTCCCCAGAGCCACACAGCCGGTCCGAACACCCACATGGTGCCCGCATCACCGGCCGAGGGACCCCCTCCCTGACGCTGGACACGGCCACCGCCCGCACAGCTGCGGAGATCATCAGGTAAGGACACAGCTCGGAAGCACAGCAAGTTCGCCACATCCGCCTCCTTACACGCTAAGCTTGGCGACTGAAGACCGCATCCCACTCGGGTCCCTCTCCAGTTTGCAAGTTCGGCTCCTGCCCAAGGCCAGAGCCGCCCCCGAGAGAGGCCGACAGCTCCAAGACTGGCCCGTCTCCCCATCGTCCCTCCCTAGCCCCCCGCCTGGCGGAGGGCACACAAGCAGCATTGTCTCCCCGCCCCCAAAACCGCTGCTTCAACTCTCGAACTTTCCACCAAATACTTGGGCTGCCGAGGAGACCACCTGGGGTCCCAGCGCCGGGCGCTCCGAGAGGGTCTTTGGAGACACTGCCTCCTTGTTAGATGCCCAGAGACCCAGGCGCGGAGGCGAGGCCGCTGGCAGGCCAGGCGTTTGTCATCGTGCGCGCGGCACAGATGTGGGGTGGGGGTGGGGCAGGGGAATTACTGTACCGCAAGATTAAACACTTCAGTGCCAACATGTGCTCAGTGTTGCTCGAACAATGTTATCATTGTGAATTGAATGGACCAAAGGGTTTAGGGGATGGGGTGGGGAGAGGGAGAAAAGATGGGTTTAATTATCTCTAGGGCTGAAGCCAGTTATTTGCCTAAAAAGACCCAGACGCTGTGGAACTGGAAAGAAAAATGGGCTGTAAGCACATGTCGAGCCTCCTGCCGTAAGCCCAGGCGGCCAGCCCTCATTCGTGGGCGCCCCAGCTCCGCGGAGGGAGGAAGCCAGCCCCCGGGGGTCTCCGGGTCCCCAAATCCCGTTCCTGGTCAATTGCGAGCGGAGGCAAAGAACGGAAACCGGTCGCTGTTTTCGGCTCGACTGGTGATTCTCAACCGCGGGGATTCTGTCCTCCCCTCAACCCCACCAAGGGATATTGGGCAATGCTTGGATTCGGTTTTGTTTTGCCACAACTGACGGGGTATTTGCCACTGGCAGCTAGTGGGTGGAGGCCAGGGACATTGCTAAACATCCTGCAACGCACAGCACAGCCCCCCACCCCTTCAGGGAATGGTCCGGCCCCAACTGTCAATCACGCCGAGTTGAGGCTCCCTGAGCAAACAGGCAAACGACTCCTAAGAGAGTCAGGAATCCCGGGTTTTGGCCCCATCCGGGCTCTCGGCTAGGTGAGCGGGACCCCAGGCACCCTGGACCTCGGCTTTTCCCTGCAGAACGAGGGGACAGATTTCATCGGTCTCGCCCCCTCCCTGCACTCCCATCAGGGCTGTACCGTGGAAAGCTGCCAATGTTCTACCAGTTTTGACCTATAAGGGTTCAACCTCACGCCTCTACGCTTGACCTCTGTGTCTGTGCTTCCGATATGACTGCCACTAACCCACAGGTGTCTGCGGGGCACCTTGACACGTGGCTGGTGCTGCTGGGACCCGAAGGCTTCCATTTATTCTAGCGTGATTCGTCTGACTCTAAACGGCCACGTGAAGCCAGCGGCTCCCGTATCGGGCAGCACAGACGCAGAGCGTTTCCATCCGGGAAGAAGGTTCTATTGGGCAGCCATGCTTCGCCGTTATCGGTGTGCTGGCTTCTTAAAGCACCAAGACGATGTGTAAAGCTCACTGCAAACCAGGGTCTGAACACATGTTCTCGGAGATGCGAGAGGAGGTTTTTTTCCCCCCAGCTCAAAGACACCCCCATTGTGAAAAATGCCACGGAGACGGGGAGAGGTTAATCCTTGAGTTGTGTGCGAGGCCTGGGACGGAGGCTGGTGGCTCCGCGGCTCTGGGTTCTGTCTTTGCTCTAGGTCACCCTGGCGCCCCAGCCCCTTCCCTCGTGCGGAGTTGGGCTCGTCTCGATGGTCGCAGCCCCACGGGGCGTAACATCCCTTAACCTCCCCTCCCCCACCTGCCCCTTTCTTTCCCGCCTAGAACTGAACTGCTCTGATTAGTTTGATGGGCCTGCTGACCTGTTTATTAACGGTCTCCTCTTCTAGGTTTTAACTCCAAGAGTATACACACTGAGCAACAGGACGTTAACAGGTTTCAACCGTGGAGCTGTACAATGGGAGAGCTCTAGAAATACTGAATTCTGGGTGCCTGGGCGGTTCAGTCGGTTAAGCGTCCGACTCGTGATTTTGGCTCAGGTCATGATCTCACAGCTCATGGGATCGAGCCCCATGTCAGGCTCTGTGCTGACAGTGTGGAGCCTGCTTGGGATTCTCCCTCTTCCTCTCTCTCTTCTCCTCCCCCACTTACGCTCTCTTTCTTTCTCTCTGTCAAAAACCAATCAATCAATCCATCAATCAACCCTTCATCGGGTTGCTGTTGGCTCAAAATAGACCAGGGACTGGCCAACTCCAGTGCGCTCCAGAATTACCAGGGAGCTCATTAACACAGAGATCACTGGCATTTGTAATTCAGGGGGTCTGGGGTGGAGCCTAAGAACCAGCATTCCTAACACATTCTCAGGAGGTACTGGCGGTCTGGGGGCCCCGCTCTGAGAACCGCTAGGACAGAGGCTGTGTGTAGAATGCCACCACCCAGAGAGGTCCTGAACGATGTTAGCTGTCACTATTTGCTTGTTCTCCACTGTCCCATCTGCTCTGTCGCTTGCCTGACTCTTGGCAGGTTCTCCAGTATCTCAGTGAAGAGTCTTCAGAAACCTCCCCAACCGGCACCCTCGCCTCACTCAGCTCAAGAGCAATACATAACTGGGTCGGGGGGCGGGGGGCGGGGACACGGGTTCGAACACAGGCTCTGCCAACCACCGGCAGGGACTCAGGACAAGTTAACCCATCTCTGGGAGGATCAGCTTGCCCCTCTGTAAAATGGAGACATTAAGGGGCCTCCAGTTACGGGGCCTTTTGAGAATTCAAGGTCACAGAGGCAGGGGGTGGAGGGGGACACATGTGCCCTAACCACAGCAGCCCCCCCCCCCCACCACCACCCAGGGCGGCCACTACTGGGGAGAGGAGCTGCTTTGGGACAGGAGGGAGCCTCTCCAGACCTTGCCCCAAAGCAGCCAAAGACTCCAGGGTCAGCTGGGCACATACAGCTGGCTTAAGGTATTTTAGAAGCAAAGCAAATCAAATGAGAATTTATAATCCTTCCTGAGGTCTGGGCTCCATCAACCCAAACTCATTAGGCCCCCGCCGTGCAGGTGCAGCTAAGGAAGAGACTGTTGTGCGTTTCCTTCACGCTGGGCTCCCATCTCCCTTTCAAAATAAAAGCTTCTCTAAAGCCCAGTACTTGGACCGAACCACAGAGCCATCCACGGTGACCGCTGCACACAGGATAGTGTACGTGAGGTGTGCAAAGGCTGGACCACACGGGGGGGGGAGGGAGGGTTGCTGGAACCGGCGATCTTCAGGAGCCACATCCGTCTGACGTTCACATTTTCCAGTTTTTTTTTTTCTCCCAAGTTTATTTACTTATTTACTTTTAAGTAATCTCTACACCCAACGAGGGGCTGGAACTCACGAGCCCGAGATCAAGAGTCACGTGCTCCACCGAGCCAGCCAAGTGCCTCGCTATTCACACTGTCAACAGGCCGAACTTGGATCCCCAAACTGAACTACGCCAAAACGCCCTCGAGCTCACACCGTTGTCCTTTGCACCTATTTCTGGTCAGGGAAGGAGAATCCACGATCAAGCCAAAGGATGGTTTTGAAATCTGTTGCACATCATCCGTAGAGGTGCAAACGACTTCCAGAGGGAGGCTCCCCAGCTTACATGAGCCGGTTCTACCTGGGGACATCTTACAAATCACTGGAAAGGATCAGTAGCGATCGAAGAGAATTCCTGTACAATTGAATTTACGTAAAGTTTTAAAACCGGGGCGACGAATCCATGCCATGGGAAGACAGGACAGGGGTCACCCCCGGGGAGGGGCGCGAGGGGGTTCTGGGAGCTGATCGTGTTCTGCTTCTTGATTCGTGCACGGTGCTGTACACGGTTACACTTCTGTAAACAGTGTGCGTGGTAAAGGTTGGCTGGCTTTATCCATCTTCAATATAACACGAGTATTTATTACCGTATCTCCTCTATTGTAAGAGGTGTGATCAACTTAATGACGGCTCTTGGGGGAAAAGATACCAACACGCTGATCGATTTTATGACATTTTGGTTTCAGAAACGCCGATAATCAAAGAAATGGGGTATTGTGTCTAAAGGACTCGATTGTAAAACATTTCTGTGGCTTCCTCCTGCCCTCGCAGATGACCTGCCCATTAGCAAGGCTCTTTACTAACCTGCTCTAAACCCATCTTTCGAGCCCGAGGACCACTTCAGGATCAAGTTTAAGAGGGACGGCTCAAGAGCCGGACCTCCAAACTTAAATTCACTTCCTGGCTATGTATCCTGGGCCAGCTACTTACACTCTGTGCTCAGTTTTCTGGTCTATAAAATAGGAAGATAATAATAGCCCCCACCTGAAATCGTTGTTAGGAAAAGTCATCAAGTTAATTTAGGTAAAGAGGATAAAGGATGCTTGGCACATAGTAAGCCCCTGACCAATGGTACCTACTTAGATTATTAGAACGGCTAACACGGGGGCGCCTGGGCGGCTCAGTCGGTTAAGCGTCCGACTTCGGCTCAGGTCGCGATCTCGCGGTCCGTGAGTTCGAGCCCCGCGTCGGGCTCCGTGTGGACAGCTCGGAGCCTGGAGCCCGCTTCGGATTCTGTGTCTCCCTCTCTCTCTCTGCCCCTCCCCTGCTCATGCTCGGTCTCTCTCTCAAAAATGAATAAACTCAAAAAAACTTAAAACAAAAAATGGCTAACACAGATATAACTACATAGTAGACACACCCTCAATCCCCAACCCAGTCACAAGGGACCAGAACCTGACTCCCAGCAACCTTATTCATGTAGCACGATCTGCCATCTAGATCCAACTGATGCACGAGTACACATGTGATCCAAGCTGCCTCAGAGTCTCTCTGAGGTGCAGAGGTCTACCATACCATCAAGGACCCAAGTTTCTTCGGTCTTTTTGCTCTGCCACTGTCTGCATGTTGATTTTTAATCCTTAGGCCTTTTGCCTCATGGTCACAAGATGGCTGCCACGACTCCAAACATCATGTCTTCACAGAGCCACATCCATGGCAGAAAAAAAAAAAAGTAGTACAGAGAGTTCTGTTTGCTCAGCTGTCACTCATCTGGAAGCAAAATATTTTTCAGAACCACCTCCTACCCCATTCCTCCGCTAGCAAATTTCCTCTTGTGTCTCACTGGTTCGGACAGCATCCTGTGGCTATCCCAACCTGCTGGAGAAGCTGGGAAAGCAAGTATGTGGCTAGCCAGATAGTTATAATTACAAGTTGCTGTGGGTGGCCTTCTTTCTCCCAACCGACAGGGTAGCAGAGGAAACCAGTGAGGCAGAGGGGCAAGAGGGGAGCTGTTCAGCGACAGATGAGGGACCCAGAGAGAATAACCCTGGGATTCTCTAAGGACCTGCAAGCTGCTGGCGTGTCCTTCCCCAAGGCTTGGGATGCACGGACTTCCTTTTTTTTTTTCCCCCCCTTAAGCTAGTTTGAATAGGTTTATTTTGCCTGGACCAAAGAATTCTGTTATGTGTACCTTTGTTCACACCCAACACCCACTGCCCAAAAACGATCCCTGAAAATACCTGCCACCTCTTTTGCCTCTGATCATCAACTCCTACCGGCGAACCCAAGGATACACTCGGACCCTCGCGCATTACTCTCTCGCGGGCAAGCAGAAGCAACCTAGTACCCAAAGCCCACTTCCTGAAAGTTCTTTCCGGCTCTCAGCATACGCGCAAGGTTGAGCGGGCTCTCTCCAAGCAGCTTTCCACCTCTGGCTAGCAAACCGTGCGACACGGATTCTTACGATGCCTCGAGTATCTGGATCGATTCATCCTCTGTCCAGAGGGAAACAGGAGCCACCTGTCCCACAAGCAGAGCTCAGATCAAGCCCCGGGCCCAGCCTCTGCTTCCTCCCAGGGGACAATGATTCCTGACCTTCTCGGGACTTTTCAAACACTTTGCTCCCCTGTCTAAGGAGATCAGGAGGGTTGAGCTGATAAGATAAAGTTTGTTTTCAGCAAACAAGTGGCTGTTGGCTAGAGTCCTGAGGACTCACCTTGTGTCTACTTAGGGGGGTGAGCCTAAAGAGAAGCTCAAGTCTCTCCGTGGGCCACAGAGGGTCTGAATTCGTGTCAACATGCTACCGGCCTTCTCATACATTCACGGCGGCACACTATTGTCTGGAGACCAGAAACTAGCTTCGGGGCTGTGTCAGAGAGAGAAACAAAAATCACCCCCTTCCCACTGCGTTGGCTAGAGGCCACTTTCATACCTTCCCATCCTCCCTGGCAGCAACAGCTGGCCTTATGAACCAGGTTGGCTCCTGGGACTTAAGGAGAAATCTTCTAGAGAATTCTAGAAAATGAAGAGCGAGGCCAAGCAAGGGGAGCTCTTTGAATGCATCCCCTTTCTCTTGCCTTGAACGTGAGATTGTGCTAGGATGTGATGTCTGGGGCTGTAGCAGCCATCTTGCAACCACGAGGCAACGGGCACGAGGAATTTGAAGGTGGTGAAGATAAGGCGTAAGTTTCACGAATACCTGGATGAGACCACTGAGCTACCACCCCCAAACTCGGAATCACCTCCTTGAGGTCTTGCTGGTATGGGAGATAATGACATGTCTTTAGCGCCAAAGCCGCTGTTAGGCAGGTGTTCTGTGACTCAGAACACGTCCTAGATGAGACATCGTTCCTCTCCACAGAAGCAGAGAGCAGGCTTTGGGAGGTATATATATGCCTTGCACCATCTGCTGTCCTGGAGGGTGTTGCTAGTGATTAAAGAGAAGCGTTTGGGTCCACTATGGGCGCTGAGCGCGTCTGTCTCCAACGTGGCAGCTTCCTAAGGGATCTCAAGGGTAATTTTCACTCTGCCCAGCTTCTATCCAACCCGCTGCCTTCCGCCTGGCCCCCACGGAAGGGGTGACTTTTTTTCACACTTTTTTGCAAGGGTCCAGGCCTCTTGTCAAGATCTGTAATAGGAGGGGAGTAAAAAAGCAGAAGTATCATTTGTTTGAATGTTTATTTATTTTCGAAAGAGAGAGAGAGAGAGAGAGAGAGAGAGAGAGAAAGACAGAACGTGAGCGGGGGAGGGGCAGAGAGAGAAGAGGAGACACAGAATCCGAAGCAGGTTCCAGGCTCCCAGCTGTCAGCACAGGGTCCGACGCGGGGCTCGAACTCACGAACCGCGAGATCGTGACCTGAGCCGAAGTCGGACGCTTAACCACCCAGGCGCCCCCAGAAGTATAATTTTTAAAATGTGAAGCCACTTATGGAAATGCGGTCTTGGATAGGAGGGGCCCAGGCGGGGGGGGGGGGGGGGGGGAGGGACTCACAGGCGCCCCCCAGTGAGCTGTACCGGGCAGACGGGTCCACACGTCAGGGGCTGGTTCATCACCATGTTCCCAGAAGGGCCTAGAAGACACTCTGCAGCAGTCAAGGGCTCCCAGGGCAGCTCCAGGAGGAGCCCCTCGTTTCCTGAGGGTTCCCCATTACCATCTCACTCGGTCTCTGTGGCCCCGAGCCCCCAGCCGCCCCACCTGACGGGGAAAGTGCTGTGGACTGAATCGTGCCCCCCGAACCCACGTGTTGAAGCCCGACCCCCAAACGATGCTATCAGGAGACAGGTCTTGGGGAGGGATTGGGTTTAGAGAAGGCCGTGAGGGTGGGCCCCAGGCAGGAGTCAGCGTCCCCATACGAGGGGGAGGTGACCGGGGCTCCGGCCCTCGCCTTGAGAGGACACGTGTAGCCAGAGAGAAAAACAGACCCAGCCACACTGGCAGGCTCATTTCAGCCCTGCGGCCTCCAGACCTGTGACAACAAACGTCTGCGGTCTAAGCCGCCCGGTCTGTGGCCCTTTGTGATGGCCCAGACTGACTAAGGTGGAAACCGAGGCCCCGAGCGCCCGGGTGCCTTCAGTAACCTGCCTGAGGTCACACACCAGCGACCTGGGACTCAAAGCCACACGGACCTGCTGTCCCCAAAGCCAGACAAGTGAGTGGCCAAGCCTGACCCCCACTTGGCCTCACATGTGATAATGAATGTGGGAAAGCATGCTAACAGCTGGGGGGGGGGGGGGTCACTTAAGGTGGAGAAGTATCAGGGATTCGTATCAAACCACGAGGGGACACAGGGGCGCCCGGGGGCTCAGTCGGTTCAGCGTCCGACTTCAGCTCGGGTCACGATCTCGCAATTCGTGGGGTCGAGCCCCGCGTCGGGCCCTGTGCTGACGGCTCGGAGCCTGGAGCCTACTTCGGATTCTGTGTCTCCCTCTCTCTGTCCCTCCCCTGCTCATACTGTCTCTGTCTCTCAAAAAATGAATAAATGTTAAAAAAAAATTTTTTTTAATAAAAACATGAGGGGACACAAGAAATGCCACCCCACGAAGTGTGACATCAGTGGCATTCAGGAAAAAAAAACCAAAGCCAAAAAAAAAAAAAAAAAAGGCACAATTTTACTGTGAGTTTTAAGTTAATTAATTAATTTTATCTCTTACGAGTAGACCAGCCCACAGCCAAGTGTGTAAATCCAAAGGGCTGTCTGTGCCTTGAGCTGGACGGCACATGCAGACTGGGCCTGGGGGTTCCGTGTTTCCCTAAAACTCTGCACCGATCAGTAGGGATCGGAGTCAGCAAGGGGTGACTTTCTGGGATAACAGGATCTGCGATAAGAAAGCCAGCTTCCCGGTCTGTCTCACGTCCGGCTAACTCAGACGGGCTCTCCGCTTCCCGGGGGGTCATCGCGGCTAAGGGGGGGACCACCGTCAGCCCCAAGCCTGCAGAGCTCAGCGTCCAGCCCACTGTGACCCTCGGCACAAGCCGACAGAGGGTCCCGCCGCCCTGGGGGCCCAGAGGCACCACGCTGGGGGCCAGCACAGGCAGCCCGCTCCGGGTGGCCCAAGCGTTGGCCCGGCAAGTGAGCCCGTCACTGCCGGCAGCTAACGTTCCTGGGCATCCAATGCCCCGCAGGCACCATGCCCAGCTCTCCTCTCTCCTCCGCCCAGGGGGTCCCGCCAGCTGCCCGAGAGGCAGGTGCCAGTATTCACGCAAACGAGGAAACGGGGACCGGAGTATAATCACCTGCCCCAGGTCACAAAGCTAACGAGTGGCAGAACTGGGATTTAGACTCCTAAGGTCCAACCCCAGAACCAGTCTTAACTACCACCGGAGATGTTTTACGAGAATGTTTTTTTTGATGTTTATTTTTCAGAGAGAAAGACAGAGCTTGAGCAGGGGAGGGGAAGAGCGAGAGAGGGAGACACAGAATCCGAAGCAGGCTCCAGGCTCCGAGCTGCCAGCACAGAGCCCGACGCGGGGCTCGAACCCACAAACTGTGAGATCATAACCTGAGCTCAAGTCAGATGCTTAACGGATTGAGCCACCCTGGCGCCCGTAGAAGTTTTTACAAGCAGAACACGGGGAGGAGGCTACTAGGATCACGCGAATTCAGGAAGCAGCATGCGCTGGGCCGCGGCATCTCTTACGGAGGCACGACGCATGGCTGGCGTGACGGATGCCGAGAAGCCGTCGGCGGAGAAATCCGTTTAAATCAGAGGGGCCCCTCTGAACAGCCGGGAGGAGACGGGGTGCGTTGGGTCATTGGTCGTCTGCAGAGGGACAAAGGGGGACACGTAAAACTCAGGCTTCATTTTTAGCTCTTCCCAGGTAGAGGGTGTGGGCAGCCGGAAGCAGGGGTCAGCGACCTTCTCCAGCAGGCCAGAGAGTCAGCACCGTAAGGCTTCGGAGAACATCGACTCCGTTGCAATGACTCCACTCCCGCTGCGGTGGAAAAGCAGAGGCGGACAACACGTAAGCGAACGAGCATGTTCGAAGCAAACCGTACAGACACCGGAACCTGGATTTCCTCTAATCTCCAGATGTCACGAAGCCTTCTTCTTCTTTGGATTATGTGTCTTGCTTTTTAAAAAAATGTAAAAACCGGGGCGCCCGGGGGGCTCCGTCAGTTGGGCGTCCGACTTCAGCTCAGGTCGTGATCTCACGGTTCACGAGTTCGAGCCCCGCGTCGGGCTCTGTGCTGACAGCTCGGAGCCTGGAGCTGCTTCGGATTCTGTGTCTCCCTCCCTCTCTGCCCCTCCCCTGCTCGAGCTCTGTCTCTCTCTCTCCCTCTCTCAAAAATAAACATTAAAATAAAATGTAAAAACCGGGGCACCTGGCTGGCTCAGCCAGAAAAGCATCCCACTCTTGATCTTGAGGTCGTGAGTTCGAGCCCCGTGTCGGGTGTAAACATTACTTTAAAAAAATGAACTCAAAAAAATGTAACGACCACTCTTGCTCACAGGCTACGCAAAAACAGACAGAGGTTCAGATGTGGGCCGTGGGCCGTGGCCGGAAGCCAGCAGGTCTCCCTGCTTCAATCAGCTTTTGGGCTACGGCGGATGTAGAAACACCACCTCTCTGCTACACCCCCTAAGTTACCTGCCGAGAGAGGAGGACAGTCACCTGGTAAGAGACGTTTTTACCCCAATGCCTCTGAGAGGGGCCACTTCTAAGTGTGCATCTAATAGCCTTTCAGCATCACGGAGCACAAGTCACTGTAATGCTCTGGTGGGGCAGCTGGTGGCTCGGTCGGTGAAGCGTCCGACTTCGGCTCAGGTCACGATCTCCCAGTTTGTGAGTTCGAGCCCCATATCGGGCTCACTGAGGTCAGCCTGTCCGCACGGGGCCCGCTTCCGATCCTCTGTCCCCCTCTCTCTGCCCCTCCCCGACTTGTGCTCTCCCCAAAATAAGTATGAAAACAAAACAAAACAAAACAAAACTACTTTGGTTCCTGGGAGATGATGCCACTCTGTAGAGATGTGACCTCCCTCTTTGTCCCCAGGGTGTTTCAGACCCAGGCAGCGCTGTGCTCCCATGAGAGGGCTCACATTTTGGTTGCAGTCCGTGTTCCTTTCGACTGGAAAATGATCCATCGGTCTAGAAATGCCGCTTCGCCCATTCACCGCCATGGGCCGACGGGTTCGAAGCAAAGGCTCTCAAATCAGTTTCTAACTTTGAGGAAAGGTACCCTACACCAGTGGTTCTCCACTGGGGGCAACTCCCCCCCCCCCACACACGGGGGACAATGGCAATGTCTGGACACAAAACGCCTCGGGGTGCAGTGCCACGGGTACCTGGCAGGGAGGAGCCAGGGCCTGCCCAACACCCTGTTAACACGCAGGGCACCTCTCACCACAGAGCGCCGTCTGGCTAAAAATCTAAGAGTGCCAAGACTGGGAAACCCTGCCCTACATCCACCCAAAGAAGGCACCGCCCAGTTCCCAGGGCGTCTGGGCCACGAGAGGTTTCTGGACCCCCTTTCCCATCCCCCCCCTCCCCCAAGTATATTAAGACAATGGGGAGCCCAGGGTTCGAGTAGGTATAAGGCAAGTAGCTTCGTTTATTGTTTCCTCCTAAAGGAAATGACCAACCGGTGCCTCTACCCTATAAACATTTACTAGCCCTGGAAGGTTCTGAGGCCCCACTGCCATTTTTAAGGGCTTCTCTCTCAACAAACGTTAGGTCAAGTCAATCAGAAAAGGGAACCTGAGAAAGGGGAAGGTGGTGGGGGCGGGGGGTGCGTTTTACAAAGTTCAGGACCAGGAGGAACGCTGAGAGACCTAACATGACCCCCCCCAACCCTGTCTCTCGCGCTCATAAACGAATGTCTGCTGCACATTGGGCATCTTATGAACGGGGGCAGAAAGAGTTTTAAAGGTCTCAGGGCACAGCTGCACAGGCTTTTCATTTGCCAGCTGAGTCCCTGTCGCGCTAGTGGGTCTGTGGATTGATTAGTTATTGGCCCTTGGGGCATGATACCCCGAACATTCTCTTAAGACTGGCTCTCTGGGAGGGTTTCCCCGAGTCCTTGGGGCCTGGAAAAAAAAATGTAATCAACAAAGATCGCAGAGCAAAGTGTAACAATATCCAGACACCCACAATAGAGAGTTACCAAGAGTTAATATCGTGGTTGCTTCCTTTGTTATAAAGTTTTTCTTTTAGAATAATTTTAGATTTCCAGGAAAGTCTCAAAACTGGTGCAGTTCCCGAACACCCTCACCCAGCTTCCCCTGGCGTGAACATCCCCCAGGACCATGGGACCCTTGTCGTAGCGAAGAAACGAGCACCAGTGCCCATCTCTTATTTACTATTAACGAAAACTCCAGACTGTTTTTCAAATCGCATCAGTTTCTACTGATGTCCGCGTTCTGTTCCAAGATCTAATGCGGGATACGCTGTACCTCCTAACGGTTTCTTATTAACAGAAAGAAAACTTGACAGGAACCGTTGGAGTTTACTTGAAATTTCTCCCCAATCGCATTCCTTCCCTGCCTCCCGAGAGGCAGCTGCTGGGAGTGCCCCTGGTGTGACCTCATACGTATGGACCCACGGACGACACATAGTATGACCTGGTGCCCCCTCCTGAGTGTGTGTGGTTCGACACAGTGTCCAATGGTTATACCTTTAAACATCTTCCCGCAACTTGCTTTTTTCCCTCCTGACATCATTCTGAATCTGTATTGCTACATAAGAAAGAAGTCCTTCCGTTCCCTTCTGGTTGATTACAAATTTATAAATAAACGGATTGCAAATTTATTTCTCCAATCTCCTGCTCGTGGACATTTAGGCATTTGGTGATTCTAGTCTTCTCTAGAGTGTCTTGAGGTATTGCTATTAAAATACCAATCTCTAGGGGCGCTTGGGTGGCTCAGCTGGTTGGGCATCTGACTCTTGGTTTCGGCTCAGGTCACGGTCTCATGGTTTGTGGGTTCAAGCCCTGCGTGGGGCTCTGTGCTGGCAGCGTGGAGCCTGCTTCGGATTCTCTCTTTCCCTCTTTCTCTGTCCCTCCCCCGCTCATGCTGTGTCTATCTCTCTCAAACAAATAACCTTAAAAAATTTTTTATTTTTAACTTTTTAATGTTTATTTTCGAGAGAGAGAGAGACAGAGACAGAGACAGAGCATGAGCGGGGGAGGGATAGAGCCAGAGGGAGACACAGAATTATTGAAAGCAGGCTCCAGGGGTGCCTGGGTGGCTCAGTCGGTTAAGCATCCGACTTCGGCTCAGGTCACGACCTCGCGGTGCGTGAGTTCGAGCCCCGCGTCGGGCTCTGTGCTGATGGCTCACAGCCTGGAGCCTGTTTCGGATTCTGTGTCTCCCCCTCTCTCTCTGACCCTCCCCCGTTCATGCTCTCTCTGTCTCAAAAATAAATAAACATTAAAAAAATTTTTTTTTTAAATAAAAATTAAAAAAAAAGCAGGCTCCAGGCTCCGAGCTGTCAGCACAGAGCCCGACACGGGGCTCGAACTCACAGACCGCAAGATCATGACCCGATCAGACACTTAACCAACTGAGCCACCCAGGCGCCCCTCCCCCACCCCCCGCCACCAAAAAAATTTTTAAATACCCATCTTTAGTTGCCTCTGGAAGTTCACCATCCAAGGGGAGTGGGGTGCATGTAGGAGCCCCGGTACACGGCACTCGGGACCCTCCACCCTGGCAGTTTGTTTGAGGTCCCAGAGAGGGAGGAGGGAGTTATCATAAGCAGGATAGATGATGACAGAAAAAGGTATGCACCAAACCACAAAGTTAAGGTCAAGGCTCAGCGTGTTTCGGTGGCCCAACACCACTCCCCTTGCGTGTCCCCCAGCCCCGTTCACATACCTCCATGGGGCGAGGAGAAAAGAGTACGCTGCTTTACGTTCAACCCCACAGCTTTCTAGCGATGCAAGTTGGGGCCCCTTTACCTTCCTGCTCCCTAATAAAAGGGGAACGACTCGTTTTGCAGAATGTTGAGAGAATTAAATGAGAAGCCCGATAAAGAGGGGTGTAAGAGCCCCACGGCTGCTACAAAACGATGGTGTCCTTTATCACTAGGATTTATTTCAGTGGCGTATTTAGCTGACGAAGGACTCTCTGAATTCAGTCCCTACATTCAGCCCTGCAAGATCCCACCCGGACTACAGGAAGTGGCCCTGAGGCCCAGGCAGAAAAGGCAGCACCCCCACTCGGGGCAAGACTTCGTGACAGAGTCATACTCTGCACAAGCCAGACAAGCGCCAGCCAGGACCAGAATCAGGCTCCTGATTCTCTGGGTCAGGAACCAGACGGAGGCTGGAGCGTGCTTTTGCTGAAAGACAAGTCCTAAAGAGGTCAGTCGTTTTACAAGTGGGAAGAGAGAGAAGTGGTTCTTCTTGTTGAACCATGTCAATACCTCAGTGATGCAGAAACTTCTAGAAACACTGGTCTCCACAATGGGGTGCAAGCACTTGGGGGAGGCTAGAGGGATCCACCGGGATGTGGGGAAAATATTCCAATCATAATTAAGTACATTTCAAGGACTGATGGACGTCAGGGAAGGTGGAAATTTACTAGCCAAGCTCTGATAAAAATCTCTGCGTAACTGGTGGATGAGATAAAAAGCGAGGATCTTGGGGTGCCTGGGGGGCTCAGTCGGTTAGGCGTCTGACTCGGGCTCAGGTCATGATCTCACGGTTCGTGGGTTCGAGCCCCGTGTCGGACTCTGTGCGGACAGCTCGGAGCCTGGAGCCTGGAGCCTGCTTTGGAATCTGTGTCTCCTTCTCTCTCTGCCCCTCCCCCACTCATACTCTGTCTCTGTCTCAAAAATAAATAAAAACACTTCAGATTCTGTGTCTCCCTCTCTCTCTGCCCCTCTGCTGTTCACGCTCTGTCTCTCTCTGTCTCAAAAATAAATAAAAACATTTAAAAAACATTTTTTAAATCTTTTTTTAATGTTTATTTACTTCTGAGACAGAGAGAGACAGAGCATGAGCAGAGAAGGGGCAGAGAGAGAGGAAGAGAGAGAATCTCAAGCAGTCTCCCCACTGTCGGCTCCATGCCCAACCACAGGGTTCAAACTCACACACCATGAGATCATGACCTGAGCCGAAACCAAGAGGCAGACACTTAACTGACTGAGCCATCCAGGCGTCCCTAAAGCTCACCATTTTAGCCATTTCAATTTTTTTTTAATGTTTATTTATCTTTTAAGGAGAGAGAGCGAGAGGTGGAGGGGCAGAGAGAGAGGGAGACACAGAATCCGAAGCGGGCTCCAGGCTCCGAGCCGTCAGCACAGAGCCCGACGTGGGGCTCGAACTCACGGACCGTGAGATCATGACCTGAGCCGAAGTCGGACGCTCAACCGACTGAGCCACCCAGGCGCCCCTAAAAAACTTTTTTTTTTAAATACAAAGTGAGGATCGTGTTTCAGCCAACAGTTCCTCTCTTCCACTGCCATAGTCTTCCTGGGAGAAAGCCTTCCCACCATAGTGCAGCACTTCCCAGGTTCTAAGCTGGGGTTCTAGGTTCCCCGCCCACCTTGGGTCAGCTGTGGCCACGTGACCAGCTCTGACCAATGACATGTGAGAAGTGGGGCATTCACTTGTCAAAGCCCAGGCACGATTCACAGAGCCTTTCCCTCCGACTTGGGAACAGGTGACACCGGACAGGGTTCAGCCCCATCAGCCAGGGGACCTGCGCCCCCTGCCAACCCGGCCAAGGCGCGGAGCGTCTACCAAGCCACAATGGAGCCAAACTTAATACAAGAGAACAACAAACCTCTGTGGGTTTAGCCTACCAAGACTGCGGTCTCTGTTATCATGTGGTAACTGCACTTATGCTGATTAGGCAAATGGAGGGCCAAAATAATAAAAATGTAGGACCAGGCCTTTAGCTCGCTGATCCCGAACTGCTGGGCCACGATTCTGAAAGCCATCAAATTCTATCGAACAACATGAACTCACCCGTGAGAGCAAAATTAGGTGCAGGTGTCTCGTTAAATAAAAGTGCAATTTTGTATTAATTAATAATGATCAATTAGTTAAAATGTGTATCAATTAACATCAGAATTTTGCATTTTTTTACCTTTAGGGTCTTCTTTCTTTTTGTTTATTTTTAAACACATTTATTATTGAGAGACAGAGAGAGACAGAGTGCAAGCAGGGGAGGGGCAGAGAGAGAGGGAGACACAGAATCGGAAGCTGGCTCCGGGCTCTGAGCTGTCAGCACAGAGCCCAACGCGGGGCTCGAACCTACGAACCACGGGATCATGACCTGAGCCCAAGTTGGACGCTCAACCGACTGAGCCACCGAGGCGCCCCATGTTTTTACCTTTAGTGCCTTCCTCCTTAAATTTATATTTTAGATATGTTTTATAAGGTAAAAAAAAGAAAAGAAAAAAAAACTAAAACAGTAGGATTTCTTTTTTTTTAGTATTTATTTGGGGGGAGAGTGCAAGCGGGGGAGGGGCAGAGGGCGGGGGACAGGGGATCCAAAGCGGGCTCTGTGCACACAGGCTGACACATGTGGGGTTCTAACTCACAAACCAGGAGATCACGACCTGAGCCCAAGTCGGAGGCTCAAACGACTGCGCCACCCAGGCGCCCCCAATAGGACTTATTTCTAATTAGGGCGTCGACCCAGAAATTTACAAGTGGGGAGGCAAAAGCAAAAAAAAAAAATTCAAAAGAGGCTGCCTTAGAACATCTTCAACTCATTGATGCATACAAGCAGCCAATATCTGATCACCTCCTGTGCCATGAGAATTTGGCAAGACAGTGCAAGAACAAAATAGTAAGAATGTCTGAAAAAACGGTCAAGAAAAGAGTCCTTTATCAAAGGCCAAACACAAGTCATTGAAACCACAGAATAACTTGCTTGCCTCTGTTGGCCGCCTTAAATTGCCGGGGCAGATGAGCACCGGGACCATTACAGAACCAGTCTAAGCTGACCGTCACGCTAAGTGTTTAGATTTTTTTTTTTTTTCCCAAACTACATAAAAGCAAGAGAGAGGCTGGCATGACAAGACAGCACAGGCCTAACTCCAGTGCTTAAAAAACATGCGAGTCCTCGATTTTGGAAACAGTGCAAGTTTTTATTCACAGCCAAATTTAATTAAGCCAGACAACAAAAGATTGGAACTTGAAAGCCACTCTGGGGAGATAAAGATGGGAAAGAATAACACGTGACCTCAAAGATGCAGGGAAACCTAATACTCACTAAGTCAGATTTTTCGAGCAGTGTAGAAAGAGCTGAAGGGAATTTACGGGAAGCCTTGAGTGATTAAGCCCACCCCTCGTCTCGGGCCCTGGAGACGTTCTCTTTCGTCCCAGGGTCTCCAGAGGCTTCTAAACGCACTGAATCCACACAGGGCTTTGTTGCAGCCTCACCCCAGCCGGGGGAGTGGGGGAGCCTCGCACCTGCTCCAATAAAGAGTGGGGAGGCTGTGCTGTTCTGTTAATGAATGCTTTGGGCTTGTCGCTCCCTTGAAGGAAAAGACAATTTGTACTTTGACCATCTTCCAGAAGGGGTGGGAAGAAATAGTTCAGTGCTGGGCTTTTTTTTTTTTTTTAATTAAAACTTTTTATTTTGGAATAATTTTTGACTTAGAGAAAAGTTGCACAGAGAGTACAGAGAGTTCCCATATACCTTCACCCAAGTTTTAGTTTCCCTGGAAATAAAATGTTTAAATAGCCATAGATGCTAAAAGCAAGAGAAATAGTCAGCATTATGCTCTGTTTATCCTCAAAGAAGTTTGGTGTGCTCATTCAAATTTCATCGATCTCGGAAAGAAGGAAATCGTGTGTGTGCGAACACACACACATTTTGGGGGCCATTTTCTTGCTATCTTTAAAATAACATGGGTGGCTTAACCTAAATATTTTAAGTACTAAAAAACACATATGGGGGGGTGGCGCCTGGGGGGGCTCAGTCAGTTGAGCGTCCGACTTCGGCTCAGGTCATAATCTCGCGGTTTGTGAGTTCGAGCCCCGCGTCAGGCTCTGGGCTGACGGCTCGGAGCCTGGAGCCTGCTTCGGATTCTGTGTCTCCCTCTCTCTCCGCGCCTCCCCCACTGATGTTCTCTCTCTCTCTCTCTCTCTCAAAAATAAATAAACGTGAAGAAATAAATTTTTTTAAAAACCTCACCTCGAGACCAATATAGCAAAATGAGTAGGGCTGTGGCCACCACGATAAAAACGAGAGCCACCGTTTCGTGCACACCTACTGTGTGCCAGGCTCTACACGTGTGTGATAGGGTTGTGCCTTCGCCAGGATCTGTGAAGGAGGGGATCGTTACCCAGCTTTACAAAACGAGGACACGAACTCAGAGATGTTAAGGAACTTGTTCAAGGTCACACAGCAACCAGAGAGGAAACAGACACATGGGTTTAAGCTGTGTCTAAAGAGAAATCGCGGCGGATGCCTTTCCGTTCTCCCTTGCCAAGTCACACCCTCGGCTGTCACCGAGAACTTCCGTTACAAGGCAGTGAAGCCCCCCAACCCCCCACTCCATATATCACCCAGAATTAGCTGCAAAGTGTCAGGAAACTTGGCCAGGCAGCCCCAAGCATCAGCAAGGGCTGGAGACCTTCACCGTGAAGCCCTTTATAGAAAGCTGCAGTTGGAAGCCCCCTCTCCCGCAAGGGAACAAATTAACATTGGCATTCCAAACACAGGAAAGGAAGGAAATTGGAAACACAGTTTATACTTGGCCAGCCCTTTGAAACACTGTACCATGCTACCGACATCAATTAATGGAAAGCAGGGCTGGGCTGAGAGGCTCTGGTTTGCAAATGCATTAACACACGTTAAACATGTTTGTACAGGAACCGGATTATAAGCACCCTGGCTCCAAAACAATAAAGCAATTACCCTAAAACTGGTGCTCAGAGTTGTCATTAATTCAATCCACTCCACTCGGATCAGCAAAGGCTTTGCGCAGCTCCCAACAATGCCTTCTGCTACAAATGTTGAAAGGCCGCATTGCACATGCTGCTCTGAGTTTCACATAAGTAAGTGTCAAACTCTTGCGCTCCTGATGTCCTCCCCCCCCACCCCCCAGATCATAAACACTCCCCTCTGGCGAGGGGAAGAACACGCGGCGGCCGGCCCCCGGTGTTCACCCACCGCGTCATTCCCCGTGGGGTTCAAGCAATCTTTCGGGGGGGGGGGGGAGGTCAACTATGAAATATATGAAAAAATATCTGTTCCATATTAAGAAATACCAAGTCACATTTTTGTCAGATATTATTTGTCAAATGCCAGTTGCTGCAAAACCCAGAATTCAACTGCAGCTGAACACACAGCTAATAGCAAATGGTTCACATAATAGCCGTGATCATACACGGGATCGTTTGCAGCGAAAGAACCCCCCCCCCCTTCCTCTATAAACTGTTTCAGGAATTGGAAAGAAAAGCATCTGAAGCTCTGGAATAAATAAAGTACTGTGCCTTGAGCTGCCCCGTACAAAAGACCCAGCATGCTGGGAGCAAGGACGCAAAACAACCAGAAAGGCAAGTGCCCGCTGAACAGCTTTGTAAGAATGCTCACGAGGAAAGATTTTAGATGACGCACGGGGTCAAGCTCACCAGTTCTGGCTCACCGGGTAAGAACCGGCCAAATGCTTCAAAGACCAGCTTCCCCGGGCACCCGCACCCACGGCAGCTCCCACCTGCACGCGCGACGTCCAGGGTCCAGGCGACCCCGCATTCCTGGGGCCGCCTCTGCCCTGCTCCCGCGCCCCGGTGACGTCACGTTGCTCTGGGATCCATCAAGTCTGAGCAATTTGGGTGTGTGAAGCTAAATGTGCCATCATTTTCACCACAAATTAACAGTTTCTATGTAAATATTGGGATTTCCTCGCCCCATGAAGGCGAGAGGAGGCAAAATGGCACCGGCACATTTGATTTAAACTAATTAAAAGCAGAGGGTCATGCAATTCAATATATTGATTTTACCAGTGGGACTTAAGTCTTTTATAAGAAGTATACACAGCTGCGTTGCTCTCCCACCACCACGTTTTCACGGCATTTCTTTGCATTCCTTCTGACGGTAACATGACAGGTCCCACGCATCCCTGCCTGCGCCCGAACCCCCGCGACACTGCCTGACGGCATGAAGGCAAAGTGATGCAGCAGCCTGCCAGAAACAGTGTGTCGACAGCCCCCAGCTAGGTCTGAAGAGTGACTGCAAAGAAACGAACATGGCCAGCCCTTCGGGCCCTCCATTCAAAATATCCATCTGGCAAAACGGATGGGCAGGCTGGGGAGGGTGGGGACTGGGGGAGCGTTAGGACACTGTGATGCTTGCAATGGGCCAAATATGACCTTACCCAATAGGGAAAAAAGATATTAAAGCGATAGGGGTGATCAATCAACTTAGATGGGACTCTCCCCGGAATGAAGTCATCACTTGTCTCGGAGTTCAGCGGACATGTGATATTCGCTCACATCACAGGCATTCTGGCCATCAGGGGATCGGACGCCAGCTGGGTTTATCTCGCAGGGGTTTGAGAGCCCTACTACGGGATGAAAGGCCCCTGATCCACAGCTCACAAGAGCTGTGTTTTGAGTTCATTTCTTTATGGGGAGATGGCGGGGAGGGGGAGAAGGTGAGGGGTGTCGGGGCGGGAGGGGGCAGAGGGAATTTCAAGCAGGCTCCACGCTGTCAGCATACAGCCCCATGTGGGGCTTGAACCCACGAACCGTGAGATCACGACCTGGGCCGAAACCAAGTCTGCCGCTTAATCGACTGAGCCACCCAGGCGTCCCAAGAGCTGTGCTTTAGAAGCGGTTTCTTCTCTCTGGGCATTCACAGAATCGTCCCTTTGCAGTCCTGAAATCAATCTATCCGGGCCACCTCCCTCGCCCCACTCCACAACCAAAGCAGAGCCCCGGAATCAAAACCCCAAACTAGCCACAGCAGGCTGGCACCCAGGGCTCGGCCTCAACCTGCTTGGATTCCCGAAGGGCATGCAAAGAAGATCAAGAAAGTTCAAGTCCGGGGCACGTATATCCTTGGGAAAAGGGGTGGGGGGCGGGGGTGGGAGAAGATCTGTGATTTAAGAAGCAGGAAAAGGAGGTTTAAGGGGAGCGATTTCGCGAGGGTTCCGAAGCACACAGCTGTTGGTGCAGCCCTAGAGTGAGGACACCCTGCAGCAAACAAGAAAAGAAAGCTAGAAAGAAGGGGGAAAGCCTGTGTGACATCTATATTAACCTCCAGCTGCTCACCAGTGAGGGCCTGCGCTCCAAGTGCTGGAATGTGGATCCGCCCCTTCCAAATTTTAACACAAGCCAGGTTACAGCTGCAAATGCCTCCAGCCCATGCTCCCTTCTCGAAGCACTCCCTGAAGGAAATTTTTAAACTGTAACAGAATCTTTTTCTAATGGTCTACAGTGGTAGGGCCTGTTCTTAAGGGGCAAGAGGAGAGATCTTAATGCCAAACACTTGTCAACAAAAAGGACAGCCAGATGGCATAAAGCAAAAAACTGCACAGCCTTCTTCTCCCCGCTCTTTGGCTGCGTTAACAAAAGCCACTTTGAGACGTGGAGTCCAATAATGACCGGTTTCCAGCCTTTTCCTTTTTTTAATTCAGCTCCGAAGATTCAACAAATTTGCTTCCTTCATAACCTGGGCCGGAGACGAACACCCATCATACACCCCTAATGCCAGCCGGCTTCTTTTGAAGGTTCCAAAAGGGGCCGCTGGATTTCCCCAAAGGCAAAAAGAAAAAAAAAAAATGGTAGGGGGCTCTGGCTGGATTCTGTCTGCAGAACTCACATTGCCTGGGGACAACTTCAGAGAAGGTAGCCTGTTTTGAATTCAAAAACTTAAGTTCTACACAGAGGAATCAGGGGCTTGTTAATCCAAACCAGTTTACAAATCTCGCCATTGAACCGAAGGGGCCCAGGCTGAGATGTGAGTCTCCCTCGCAGCTCAGCTAGCGTTACACGGGAGGGGGGGGGGGGGGGGTTCATCAGACAGGCTGGTCTTTGTCATAAGGTGGGGTCTGAAGTCCTCAATCTCAGCACCTGGTTTTGTTGTACATTCTCTCCCAGCTCCTTCTCTAGTTTAGACCCCACTCAGCCTGGCAAAAAGCTAGAATTCCAAGGAGAACAACTTAGACGAACAAAACCGGGTTTGGCTGCAGACACAAGAGTAATGTACTGGGTCTGCAAAAGCCTTCAGAATCCAGGCAGAGGTCTCCCCGGCATGCAGGGCAGCAGCGGTGTGGAGTGGAGGGAGGAGAGGGTGGTGGAGATCGCCAGCTTCTCCACCCACAGCCCCCCAACGTCACCCCAGGTCCCCCGCATGATACCCACTAATGGTCTGATAGGGACAAATGACATTTTCTTCTGCTTGGATAAAGTGAGACTAAATGCACCTTTAGAAAACTTGGTATGTTACAGATCAATTACGCTTTGCAACCCCAGGAAAAACCATGTGCTCCCTCTGCAAACTTAGCTTCCAGATTAGTCTCCTACAGACTCCCCTCCACCCCCGGCTGCCACCCCCAAGCCCCTCCCATGGAGAAATTCTGGAGCCTGGACAGAATGGAAGGGACGGGCGGTTTACTCCTGTGCTGTTGCTCAGCAGAAATTAAAGGCCAACCTTAAAGCATCTACAGGAGGAGTCTTGCCAAACTGCAGCCCAGGTCTTCACCCAACTAATTACCTCGAGTTTTAGGGACGGCGAGAGAAAGAAAACAAGGTCAGCGCACTCTGTTAAAAGGCACTCTGCCATCTAATTTGGAATGATGTTCCAGAAAGCAAGACCTGAGAAAGTCAGGACTGTCCCACAAAGCCCAAAGCCAGCCCGACTGATTAAGAGGCTCAGACAAGCCGGTCTTTGTCCTTTCAAGATGAAAGAAATGGGGCTAACGGGTTGAAAGGTGTGTGTTCAGCCAGAGGAGGTGAACCACCCAGCTGTGGCCTTCCCAAACAAGTCCCAGCTCGCTCCCACCACCAAGGGAGAGCAAACAGCCCTGCCCCAAGGTTCCCAGAGGCGCTCAGTCAGCAGCCTAGTCCTTCTCTGGGGTGGGGGGAGCCCTGACCACCGAGGCTCATCCATATAAACAGGGTGCTTTTCTGCACTGGGTTTGCAAAGCCTTCCACAGAAGCCAGGGTTTACATACACCTTTCTAATGACCCCAGCCTAGCTCTGAGGGCCACCCCTGGGACCTGCTGCATTCAGTGAGAGTCACGGGGACCCAAGAGAGCATTAGATACCATAAATCCCTCACCAGAGAAAGGGCCTTGGCTAACCCCCAGCTTCAGGATGGTTACAGAGCCCCGCTTTTATAAATATATTTGGAATTTTACTTTAGGTTCTGGTGTAGGTCATAAATACACATTGTAAAAAAAAAAAAAAAAAAGGCACACAGACAAAAGTGCAGACAATGAAAACTCAGACCCCAGCTCCCACTCCCTAAGCCCCAGCTCCAGTGCTACCCACCCCCCCCATAAAATGTATTTCACGTTCATGGTATCTTCTTCCAGGGGGAACGGATGATATACAAGCACATACTAACCTCACTGATCTGCACCTTGCTTTTTTCCACCTCATACATCTTGGAGATTGTTCTAAATCAGGACATATGGAGCTGCCTCCTTCTAACAGGCTGCTTAGTATAATTTAAACTTTCTTGAAGTTATTTTGGCATCTAAACCTCCCACCCTTTTCTAGCTGAGAGTCGCTGCACTATTTGATTTCTCGCTATTATTAGGACAGACAATGGCGACCCGGGAACTCAGGGAACCTTATCCGGTGCTGGAAGCACGAGGGTTGATCCCCGCTCCCCCGCGCCCCCTTCCCTGCCCCGCGCCCCCAGCGGGGGGCTTCGGTATCATCTCCCTGTTGACACGGCGCCCGTGGGCGTGAGTTTGTTGTCCTGGCTCCGTTCGCGTTTTCGCAGCAAGTTACACACGTAGAATGAAATCGGCTCAGGAAACGGCGCTATCGGGGCGTGTTATCTCGGGAAGCCAAATATTTGATCATCAGTCCTACAGCGCGCTGCCGGGGGTTAGTTTGAGCAAGTCGGGCGACCGTGCGCGCTCTGATGGAGGAGCCCCCGCGCCCCCGCCGCAGCGCCAGCCTCCCGTCCCCCGGGCCATCGCGGCTCCAGGCGAGAGCTAGGTCCCCCGGGACCGCCCCCGGCAGCGTCTGCTCGGAGATCCCGCGCCACTCAATCACCAAAACCCGCGGTTTGCGCGCCACACGTGATAAACGCCGAAAATGGATTCTGCCCGCCCGGGACCTATCATTAAATATTTAAAATAGAAAGCTCGCGATGGCACCGTTTCTTCCCCGGCTCCCGCCAGGAGAGCTGGGAGGCAAGGGGGCGCCCGGCCGCCAGGAGGGCGCCCGGAGACACTGGCGGCGCGCCGCACGCCAAGGCGGGCGCACCGCGAGGGGACAGGTAGGGCTTCACGGGGCGGGGAAGGGGGTGCGACGCCGGCGATGCCAGGTCCAGGCAGGGCTGAGAGGGGCCCCGAAAAGGCGGGAAGGCAGCTTCGCCCAACAGGGCCCTTTAAATCCAGGTAGCAGGGGCCGCGCGGGCCCGGCACGGCTCACATGACCCAGCCCCGCGCTTTGAACTGAGCCGCGGCGGGCCCGGCGCCTCCCGCCCCCCAGAGGTGCGGCCGGCCGACTTCACCCGGAGGGGGCTTCAAACCAACCCCTTCCTCCGCCAAACTCCCACGGGCCGAAGGAGCCCGGCTCGCCCTACCTGGGGCGCGCGCTGCTTGGGGTCCACGGGGGCTCGGACCCTGCGCCAGGCACTGCGGTTTTGCAAACCGCCCGGAGTGTAAAGATGGGCGGGCTGCGTGCAAAAAGGGACCCCCCCCCTCCCCGTCCCAAAGTGCCTCCTGACCTAGAGGCTCACCCCCTCCCTCCTGCCCGCACTCACCGAGGTTGACGAAGCTCATGACCATGTCGGCGTCGGTGAGGAAGCGGCTATCTTGCAGGCTGGCCAGAGGGGGGCCCTGGGTACTGAAGACGGCCTTGTAGGGGTAGGAGAAGCCCTGGCCGTCGGGCCCGCCGCCCTCCTCCACCGCCATGGCGTTGTACAGGTCCAGCATGAACATGGGCGCCGAGTTGTGCTTGCCCTGGAGGTGGGGGCGCGGGCGATGGGGCAAGCCCAAGATAGAGAGGATCTCGCGCTGCATCTCCCGCCGCTCCTGGCTGCGGAGGCGCCGGTGGATGAAGCTCGAGTGCACCTCGTTGTCCAGGCTGAAGTCGGCCAGGGCGGAGCGCAGCAGGAACAGGGGCGCCCAGAGCGCCACGAAGCTGTGGGGCGCCGCGGCGCGCAGCGAGCGCACGTGCATCGCGCCGGCTCTACGCGCGACCCGGGCTCCGGGCACCCGGCACCGGGGCCCGCGCCGCCCCAGGTGGCGGAGGGGGGCAGGCGGCCGTCCACGCCGCTCGGTCACTTGCTGCAGACGGGTCCCGCTGCGCCCGCGCCGGACATGGCCCCTCCCCGGCCGGCTGCGCTCTGCTGCCCGGACCCCAGCCCCCTGCTCGGCGCCGGCCCCGGGGTCCCTCGCCCCGCACTCGCCCGGGCTCACCGCGGGGCTCGGAAACCGGCTGGAGCGAGCGAGCGAGCGAGGAGGCGGGCGCGGGTGGGAGGAGCAGCCGGCAAACCTAGGAGCCGGCAGAGCGAGCGCCGGGGAGGCAGCGAGGCGGCGGGCGAGCGAGCGCTCCTTCCTCCCGCTCGGCTCGCGCTCTCGCCCTCGGGCGGCGGCGACCCACTCTCTTCCGAACTGCGGCGCGGAGAGCGGGGGCCCCGAGTCGCTCTCCCAGCGGTGCGCGCCCTTGATCGCACGAGAGGCCGCCTCGGGAGCTCCAGACTGGTACGCGCTGGGGCCTGGGAGGAGGAGGAGGAGGACGGGCTTCCAAGGGCCCCTCCCGCGCCCGCGGCCTCCCACCTGCCCTCGGCCCCGCCCTCCCCCCAGCTGCGCCCAATGGGTTCATTCATTCCTTCTAGTGCGCTCTACAAATATTTACCGAGTGCCCACGGGGTGCCCAGCGCCGGGCCGGACGCCGCGGGGATGGGGAGGGAGGAATCCGAGCCGGCCCTGCCCTCTGGGGACGCGGAGTCCGGCCAGGGAGGAGGCCTGAGCGGGACCGGTGGGATTCTTCTCGGGCTGAGGGGGAAGAAGCGGGGGAGGGCGGGGGGGGGAGGGTGCGGAGGCCGCGCAGCAATCCGAGAAGGCTTCCCGGAGGAGGTGACCCCGAGTCCCTCCCTCCCCTCTGCTCCACCAGCCCCCCTCCCCCCATTTACTCCAGCCACGCTGACCCCTGTGCGCCTCCCAGCGCTTAGCGCCAGCCTTCGCTCTTGCCACCCCCTCCGCCCGGAATTCTCTCCCTTCCCACCCTCTGTGCCTAGCTCCGATAGCCAACCCTCCACCTCCGGGTGCCACTCGGGTGCCACTTCCTCCCGGACCAGGAGAGGTAAGGTCACTTCTTGTGTTTTCTTGAACTCCCCCCTCACCGCCTGGATTCCTGTTTTGAGTTATTCGTGCTGCCTTTATTGTCTCGTGCCCCCCCCCCCCCCCGCCCCGCGTCACACACCGGAAACGGAGTCCCCCACCCCGGAGACCCAGGCCTGGCTTCTCTGAGCCTCCTCTGTACCCGCTGCGCCTTGGACCCGGGTCCTGGTAGCCACTGTGGCCGCACAATCATTATCTGCTGAAGGATTGAAATTGTGTGAGCTGCAGAACTCGCCCCGCCTCCTCCCCTCTGGGCCCCCCCCCGCCCCCCTTCCCGTTTACTTCCTAGCACTCCGGAGCCTGGGACTGAATACCCTGGCCCCTACCCCACCCCATGTCCGCCCTTCCCCATCAGCCCCTGGCTTGGCATTGTCTGAGGATCCACCTTGCACCCAGTTCCCCTCTGTGGCTCTGTGCCTGAGACCTCCTTTCTTCCCTCCTGGCCTTCCCTCACCCTGCAAACATCCTGAGCTCCTCGGGGCCCAGCGCTATTGGGCAGGGACACGGACGCCTTGGATGATGCTTGGAGAACTTAAGTGAATTACTGCCCTTCAGAACCTTGATGTCTTCATCCGTAAAAACGGGAGCAAAATACTCCCCCGGAGTGCGAGTGAGGCCGTGGGTACAAGTTCAACCTTGCCTCCCTCCCCTCCTAGGACTGCCCCAAAGAGGCAAATCCAGAAGCTAGGAGTTCCCAGATGGTGGGTTAGAGTTTGGGAGGAAGGTATTGAGTTTGGGAGACAAGAGCCCCGGCTGGTGGGGGGTGGGGGGACAGTCCGGCTAAGCCTCGCCTGGGGACAGGAGAAAGCTCCAGGGTTGGTCAAGATAAACCTGGCCTTCTAGAGTTTTCCAGAGCAGAGATGGTTCTGCCATGCGGTCCTTTGGGGGCTTTTCGACAAGATCGCAGCCGGAGAAGAGAGGCCGGAGGCCAGGCAAGGAGAAGAGATCTACAAGGCTTACAGGTCAGAGCCATTCATGTTTCTTAGGCCCCTGGCTTCCAGGTGGAACAAGTCCTGAGGCCCCTCTGCCCACCTGTCAGTCAAGGCCCTTTGAAAGCCCCCTCCACCTGCCCTTTATCCATTAACTCCTTCAACAAAGGTTTGTGAAGCACTTCCTCCGTGTCAGGCAGGGTGGGCTTCCTGGGCGGGCAACCGTGGGGACGCCCAGGCCCCAAAGCTCAAAAGGGCCTCACGCTTGGCTTAATGTTCTGCTGCTTCTGTGTTGCAATTCTTCCTAATCTATGAACAAAGGGCCCCTGTTTTCATTTTGCACTGGGCCCTGCAAATTACGCGCCCGTCCCAGTGCCAAGCACAGTGCTGGGCTGGAGGGCACCGCAGAGAGCGAGTCCGCACGGCGGCCTCCATCGCAAAGCTGGCTTTCAGCCCAGAGGAGACGAAGCGGGAACCTTCAACGGGATTAGAGGTCCGGAGGGGTGGCAGTGCTGTCCCTTGATTCTCTCGGAGAAGGATGTGGTGCACTCGGCCGGGGCCAGGCAGCACAGGGAACACAGGAGGGTCAGGGAGCAGAGACCCGAACGGGCATCGTGGTGGGTAGGAAGCAAACACGGGGGCCTGCGGAGGCAGTCAGAGGAGTGCTGGCGGGCCTCCCGAGTCCACGGGTGAGGGGCACGCCCTAGATCATCTCGTGATAAGCCACGGGGCTAAGTCAACAGGATGAGGCAGTGGGAAGGAGATCTCCTGGACCAGATGCCGTTGACCTGCGTCCTGGAAGGAGGAGGGAGAGCCAGCTTCGCCAGGGAAAGGCATCCTAGGCAGAGCGACCAGCAGGTGCACAGGCTGTGCAGAATAAGGAACAGACGCGGGGCTTTGTTGCCCCTGAGCTCACTTCCGTCACCAGCTGAGATGAAGGAGGTTACTTTCTTCCTCTGCTGCAGCCCTGTCTGCTTTTTAATCCACTCTTAAGTTTTTCAGGGGGATTTTGACCAGCGAGGGAGGCAGGGGGTAGGGGCAGCCGGTGCTGGTGCTACCGATTTACATATGAAAACAACTGATTGGTCAGCATCTGCCCTGCTCCCCTCAACCCCAGGAAGGCCCTGAAGCCAGGATTATGGTTCACCCCTCTGCACATCCCACCGGGAGCCCAGTGGAGCCTGGCCCACAGCAGGTGCTCAGTAAGTGCCCATTGGATGAATAGCAAAATGAGCAGAGCGAATACCTGAAAAGCACAGTTCACTGAGGGCTGACCATGCAGGCGCCAGGGCGAGGTGTCTCCCAGACCCCTCACCCCGAGACCCTTCCGTCTTTTCTCATGCAAGGCGAAGAGAAAACACGCTCTCCATATCCAAGATCTGGGCAAAGATAAGGTTCCCTCCGAATTCCCACAACCTGATTCGGCTTTATCTTTCCTGCCATCCACGCTGGGGGAGGGGGTGTGTTCTTTATTTTCCCTGCTTCCTCCCCCACAGGAGTCCCCAGCACTGCACCCAGCCCTCAGCGAATGCTTGCTGGATGAATGAATGAATGGATGAATGAATGCCAACACACAGTCGAGAAATATCTGGCCAGGAATGTATGGGATGCTGGTTTGAGAGCTGAAGACACCATCAGAACCTTGGAGATTGTTTAGAGAAAGGCGGGGAGAGGGGAGCTAGCAGCCTGGCCCTGGGAGCCTGTCTGTCTGGTTTCACACCCCAGCCCTGCCACTTGCCCTTCTGTCTCAGAGATTTAAGCGCTCTGTGCCTCAGTTTCCCTGTCTGTATAATGGGAGGCTACTAGCGCCCATTTCCTAGGGTCACTTTTCTCCTACGGTTCCCAGGAGGATTTGGAAGCTAATGCAATTCACGTAAAGTGCTTTGCAAGGTGACTGGGGCACAGAGAAAGCATTTGATAAGTGTCTGTTACGATCTAGATGAAAAGGAAAATATGTTAACAGGGAAAGCCTTCTAAGTTAAAAGTAACAACAGGGGTGCCTGGGTGGCTCAGTCGGTTAAGCGTCCGGCTTCAGCTCAGGTCGTGATCTCACAGTCTGTGAGTTTGAGCCCCACGTGGGGCTCTGTACTGACAGCTCAGAGCCTGGAGCCTGCTTTGGATTCTGGGTCTCCCTCTCTCTCTGCCCCTCCCCTGCTCACGCTCTGTCTGTCTCTCTCTCTCTCTCTCTCTCTCTCTCTCTCTCAAACATAAACATTAAAAAAATTCAACAACAACACAATTCTTCGTGAGGGTCTGGTTTTGGCCAAGCAGAGAAAAGTCCATTTCTCGCCATTATGAGAGATCGAGAGCCGGGGTGAGGGGTGAGAGCAGAGCAGCATCACAGCAGTAGAGAAGAAAGGGCAAGGCTTGCATTCTGACCCCCCTCGTTGTCCCCCGGCGCCCCTCCTGTGCCATCCAGGGCCCAGGAACTTCCCGGGGGCCTATCTGGTTTCCCAGCAGCCGGTGCCCCAGCCCCCACCCCGGTTGTGGTTCCCTGAGCTGGGCACCCGGCGCAGGACTCCCCGGCCGGCCGTAACCGGATCCGCCCTCTCTGCTCCACACCTGGGGCCTGCTTCGCCTGGCTGAAAGACAGCCTGGAAACGTGAGGGGTATCGCTGTGTCTGGCCAGCCCAGCCGAGAGTCCACACCCGGCTCTCAGCGCTGGGGCAAGTTTTCATTTCATACATCATCGCTCACATCTTGCCCGAGCGATTTTGACCAAGTCAGCATGTGTCTCGAAGGCAATAAAAAAAAGTCATCCTGCTGACGCTCAGATTCAGCGGGAGGTAGGGACCTCGTCTTCCCCAGCAGAACCCTTGTACCACCTGTCCCGGCAGAAGTTCAGCGGGCCTGGGGGCTCCCCGGGGGCACCCTCCCCCCAGCCTGGCCAGTCTAGCGAGCTGTTCCCTCTGTCTCCCCACCTGGCCATGGCCTGATGACCTGGACGGACGTCAGACGCCCGCCGGGAATAGGGGGCCGAGAGCCTCCTCGTGCACAGGTTTTCACATCCTTGTGTGCAGATCCTTGCGTGCGTGCGTGTGTGTGTCCACTTGCCCCAGAGAGGAAATTATTTTAGCACTCCTGTAATGAAATGTGGCTTTCCATGCAGACCTTTCATTGCGCTGGAGATAGAGACTCAAGCTCACTTTCCCTGGGGCTTTGCACAAATTTTTCAACAGAGGAGTAAGACACGAAACAGCTCCTATCGGTCTTCAGTGCATGTGGCAGTAGCCACAGTTGCAGATGGAAAACACACACACACACACACACACACACACACACACTCGCTCCAGGGAAAGCTGATGCTCCCAGATAGATTTATTTATCAGGGTCTCCCAAAGAGCCAGGAGAAAGCTTCGGTTTTGTTTCTTACTGGCACGACTGTTGTTTTCTGCCTCGGTTGAAGGAACCGGTTTTGAGCATTTACTATTCTCGGTTGAGCGGCAGAAGAAGCCCTTTCCTGCTTCCCAGACGTGAGCAGCTGGCAAGCTCGAAGCGGGGCACCTGCTACACCGTTCGCTGCCTAAGCCCACGTCCCCCTCCCCCAGGCGCGGGTCTGTTCTTCTCGGACCACAGAGAAGCAGACCGGGATTCTGAGAGTGTCACGCTACTCATTCGGGAGGAGACCATCATCCAAAGCCACATCTGTCTGCACAGCCCGGGCTTTGAAGCACCTGGTGGTTTAATGGCCTCGGAGCAGATCATTTCTCCCCCTCGCTTGATCCAAAAGCAAACCTTCTCCATCCTGACTGTGCTGTCGAATTTCCCAAATCCGCCCCCCCCCAGCTGTCAAAATGCGCATACCCACACCCCTGGTCCCCGTGGGCCCTGTGATTCTGCACCTTTACTCGGTTCCCAGGGGGTGCTGATGTCGCCGGGTGTGCGGACTCTATGTTTCCGAAGTTAGAAATCACTTTCCTCCTCTTCCACTAAAGGAGACCACACACGAGACAAACACAACAGAAGGAAGGGACCCGGGGCCCAGATCTAACAGGGAGGGCTGGGGAGAGGGCGAGCTGGAAGCCACATTCCTGTGGGGGCGTGGGGGGGGTGCCATCCAGGAATTGTATTCTGACGTTCCCACAGAATGCTAACTTTCAAGAGAAGCGGAAACCCTGCTTTTATGTGACGGCTCTCAGTGTGTATGGGCAGCTAATTCAATTTGTTTTTCAACTGTTAGACCAAAGAAGACCCATCTACCAGCCAGATGCTGGACTCCAGTTTGCCACTGTCCCTGTATAGGTCTCTGCTGGGTTTGGAGGGCGTATGCAGCCTCCCACTCCCCACACCAAAGGACCCCAAGGTCTGTGCGTTTCAAAGCAGCGCCCCCCCCCACCCCCGCCAGCTCAGAAAATTCCCCCACAAACATCAAAATCCAGAATTCTCTCTCCAGGACCCTAAGCCTTCACTGCCATTGCCTCCAAGGGTCTCCCTCCTCCCCTCTGCGTCTGAGTCCTCCCTTGTGTTCAGGGAATCTCCCATCTTGGGAAGCAGCCTCCCACCCCCCCCCCCCCCCCCCCCCCCCCCCCAGATGAGAGATGCCCTGGACCAGCCTGCTTTGCAACCAGAGCATGTGACCAGGTCCCAGCCAGTCAGTCAGATGCTGCTAGCCTGAGCCTGGGCCATTCTGCAGAACCATCTGGGGCCATGTTCCCAATTGCAGAGACCCCCAACCTGGTTCTCTGGCCTTCCTGGAACTTCTGTGAGCCCCACAAGATCCTCTGGTGAACTCCTTTCCTGTACCAGTCAGCCCCAGATGGTTTCTGTTGCCTACAGCTACAAGCCTGCAGGGTACAGCATCAGGGAGCTGGAAGGGGCCACGGGAACCATGTCCGTCTAAAGTTTACAGGCCTCTTTTTTTCAGCAGCTGGAACTTTTGATCAAGGACGCTTTTCACATATGCTCGACACAGAAAACAGAAACAGAGCTTCTCCGGTTAAACAGAGCGAGAAGGGCGGCTGTAATTGCTGCGATTAACAAAGAAGAATGTAGAATGCCCAGTTAAATGTGAATTTCGGACAAATAATGAACGATTTTTTTTAAATTTTTAATTTATTTTTGGGAGAGAAAGAGTGCGCGCGAGCGAGTGGGGGAGGGGCGGAGGGAGAGGGAGACACAGAATCCTGAAGCAGGCTCCAGGCTCCGAGCTGTCGGCACCGAGCCCGACGCGGGGCTCGAACCCACGAACCGCGAGACCGTGACCTGAGCCGGAGTCGGATGCCACCCAGGCGCCCCAATAATGAATGGCTTTCAGTCTAAGTACGTCCCATGCTTTATTTGAGACGTACTGAGACTAAACGTTTATTTCTTCGTTTATTGAAAAAGATCGTTTGATCGTTTAAGCCACCGTGTAGTGAGTTTCAGTCGGTTGCAACCCAAATCCTGCAAATGTGTGTATCATGTCCTTCATCTTGAAGAGAGAGAAATCGAGACCCACAGAAAAAGTGTGGGGCCCAAAGTCTCCCAGTGAGTCAGGACAGAGCTGGCATTCAAATCTGGGGTTCTGGCTCCCAGGGTCCTGGGAACCCTTCACTGTCCCATATTGTACATGTCTCCGTGTCTGTTTCTTCTTCCTTCTCTGGCCTCCCTCGCTGTGTTCCTGCCCAGCATTTGTTATATAAAAAAAAAAAAAAAAATACTCTTCCTTCTGCTTTAATGTTACCTTTATTGCCTCCCTCTTAATCAACCCTCACTCCAAATAGGTTAGTCCTGAGTCACGTAAAAACATAGTTCGGGAAGATGAACAGATATGAGCTCAGGTTACCTATGATGCAAAGAATAATGAGGGTCAGTACTGACGACACAAACTATGTGCCGGGCGCATCACAGATTATCTTGAATCTCCCAACAGCCTGAAATTAGATGTTCTGTCTCCCGTTTCGCAGATGAAGATATCAAAGGCCCAGAAGTCAAAGAGCTTGGCCAGGACAAAGGGCAGTGCCGGCATTTAAAACCTGGGCCAACTGCTTCTGACTACCTTCTGTCTTCCACCCACACCTCTCCATAAAGCCAGCCGCAACTTTTATTTCCGTGGCTCACACAATGACTGACCACTGAGTAGGGCCGCCAGTTTAGCACACAAAAAGGCAGGACACCCAGGCACGTTTGAATTTCCGATCAACGATGATGACTAATTTTTAAATTTTTTTTTTTAACGTTTATTTATTTTTGAGACAGAGAGAGAGAGCATGAACGGGGGAGGGGCAGAGAGAGAGGGAGACACAGAATCAGAAGCAGGCTCCAGGCTCTGAGCCATCAGCCCAGAGCCTGACGCGGGGCTCGAACTCACGGACCGCGAGATCGTGACCTGAGCTGAAGTCGGACGCTTAACCGACTGAGCCACCCAGGCGCCCCGATGACTAATTTTTAAATGTAAGTATGTCCCAAAGTGTGTGGGACACGCTTATGCATGCTTACTGCCACCTGAAATATCATAGGGTTACACGTTTATTGCTTTCTTGTCTCTCCCCCACGGGGACGAGGGCATGGGCTTCGGTCTGACTTGTGCACCACCATAAATGGAGCCCAGAAGGCGTCCTGCCTGTGGTGCATGACCGACAAATGCCCGCTGAGAGAATGAACGAACTCCCTGACACCTCGGTTTCTGTCTGGAACGCCACCTGTCTCCGAATCAGGAGCCGGGATTGTTCCTGCCAGCTGTCACTAGCTAGCATTGTCCCTGCTAGGTGCTCCTGAGAGGCTCACCATAGCACCCGGTGTTCCTAGGGGGGATGGGGTGACACAATGGCCTTGACAGTTGGGTGTAGACTACAACGACCATGGGTTCGGGTGTTCAGGTGACAAGGGAGAGGCTCTCTGCCAAGGTGACGTCTGAGAAGCCAGGCACGTGACAAACAGGGAAAGGGTGTCCCCGAAGGAGGCGACGCCAAGTGCAAAGACCCAGGGGCGAATCCCAAGAGCACCTGGACCACTTGACCCCAGAAACTCCTTCTAACTCCAGCTTTTCCCGGGGCCCGATGGATCCCGGTGCCCAGACCCCCGGACCCCGGCGTCTGTATGACCCCATCACCCTCTTGGGCTGGCCCGAGTGGGTGCTTCATCCTTACAGCCAAAAGAAGTCAGCCCATGCCCCCAGCCCGGGCCCCTGTCCCGGAGCAGAGTCCAGACACGGGTACAGGCATGTGTGTGTCCACTTCTGGTCGGAAGCCCAGGATCGTCTTTAGCCAGACCCATCCCCGGCCGCCTTTGAAGAGTGTGCTCCCAGGAAGCTATCTGCGGTTGCATAACCAGGAAGCACGACGTTCCCAGACATCAAAGAGGTTGCAAAGATTGCGGTCACCTCAGACCCAGCTCTCCTCCTGCAGCTGCTGTTTGGATACCAAGTCCGAGGAGGATTTTTCTTCGGGGCTCCCATGAATGGTAGACAGGGTCAGCGCTTGGAGCCACCACCCCCACCCCCACCTCCCGGCTGTAATGTGTCCCATGTCCTCCCATGTCTCTGGCACCACGGCCCTGATTTTGTTTTTATGGGGTAATATTCTTTGATTCCCAAATGCCTTGTGGGAACTTGTTGGAGGTTGGGGGTGGGAGCCAGAGAAATAAAAGGATGATCTACAGGGGCTCAAAAGCTTCGTTATAACCAGAACATTTAATTTAATTTGGTTGTTTCATTTCCATTTTCGAAGGGGGAAAAAAAATCAATTGAGTTTGGCCACGCTGAGTCCCTCTTAGAGGTTAGTTCGAGGCATCTGTGACTTCCGAAATCCTTGTTGGCATTCGGCGATAAACAGACTGAGAAGATAAAGCCATCCTGTGTTTAAAAAGGGGGGGGGGTCTGTCTCTGAGGCAGAATTTTTAAAGATAAAACAATGGAATGTGACTCACAGAGGTCATCTTGTGAAAATGGCCCCACGTGGAGACAGATCTCCTCACTCAGGAGCAGAACCCTAAAACATACAGGAAGCTGGGAGGTGGGGGGCGAGGTCATTCTCTACACCTGGCTTCCGAGCAGCCACCTCGCAGCTCCGTTTCCCAGAGGAGTTTGATGTCGCGAGTGTCACCTCCCCGCCTCTGCTGCCTCACTGCCGGGAACACCTTCTCTTTTCTCTCCGTCCATCAAACGTATGAACGTGGTACATGGAAAAGGCACTTCCCGGTCAGGTCAGCTTAAGAAACGACGAGCCTGAGAAAGACAAACAGGTTTCTTCATTTCAGAGCTTCTCGGCCTTTAATTAAAGTACAGCGTTTCCCTGAGCTGTTATATTAAGTCAGGAGGGCATTGAGTGCCGATGACACGAGCCCAAATCAGAGGGGTGCCGCTCAGCACTGTCCAGGCAGTGCCGGCTCCCAGGGCGCACGGGGCAACCTCTTCTTTGCAGCTCTGTTCTCTCCAGCCCTCCAGCTCCGTCTTTTGACTTGGCATCTGTCTTCGTGTTGGCTTCCTTGTTTCCTACCACAGACTGGCATCCTCTGCATGGGGCGGGGGGCGGGAGGGGATTCAGCCACCGATTGCTCTAGATGGACAGTGCTAGCTGGTGACCATGGTGGAGACAGAGAGATTCTTGCTTCCCCCCCAAAAAAAAGGACATCCGGGTCTTGGGCCAAGGAACAGAGCACCTGAGTTTCCTGGCCTGGGTCACCTGCCCACCCCCGAGTCAGGAACTGGTTCAACCCAACAAGAGACCTGTGCCCTGGAGCAGAACCGGGACGCCGGTATATAATCCAGTCTAGGGCTGAGCATCAGGGGAGGCAATGGTGTAAGTTCTGGTCCAAGTAGGAAAAACCGGAGAGCCAGCGGCATAGACGCCCAAGGGCGGGAGAAGACCGATGTCCCAGCTCAGGCAGAGACGGCCAGTTGGCCCTCCGTCCACATTGTCGCAGTACTCAGACCCTCCATGGATCAGATGCCCACCCACATCGATGAGGGCCGTCTTCTCGACTCGGTCTACCAATTCGAAGGCTAACCTCTTCCAGAAACACTCTTACAGACACACCCAGAAATAATGGTCTACCAGTCATCTGGGCCTCCCTTAGCCCAGTCAAGGTGATACCTAAAATTAACCATCCCTAGGGAGGGGCGGGGGGGGCTCCACCCCAACCATCTACAGCACATGGTGGGTGAGTTTCAGTACCACCACCCAGGGCCATGAAGATGATTCAGAGGTCATCTCTGTCTTCGAGAGACGGAGAGCCACAATCATGACCTTGTGAACGCGGCCGCGGCAGGAGCACACGTAGGCTCTCTCCTCCTACTCCCCCGACAGCTTCCCAACTGTTCCCGGAACTGGGGGGAGAAGAGGCACTGATGTTGCCTTCAGGCCAGAACGTATCACCTCCAACCCTACCCATCACTCAGGATGCCCCAGAGGGTCAGAGACCTCCCTTCTGACTTTACCAAGAAGGGACTCTACTTTGCTTCTTAAGAATTCACTTTGCGCCCAGCACTGGACCCGGTATTTGAACTCGTAGGATCGCATCTGGCTGTGTGCGTCGGAAACGTGAGAGGAGATGTGCGTTCCGCCCACGGGAAGCGTATGGGGAGGACGTCCTCCCCCCTGGTCACCCCACGCTGCTGCCCTCAGCCCATGGCCTACAGCCTCACGGTTGCATGGGCTGCCCAGCTCCGGGCATCTCATCAGCCAGCACGGGGTCACAGAGGCACGCTTAGCTGCCCCAGAGGCCAACCGGTGAGGATTTCTGGCCGGTTCTGGTAGGAGGTGAGGGAGGATGGACGTGGGGTCAGCGGCCACGGCAACACCGGTCTCGACGTGCCACCAGCCTGACTGGTTCCGGTCTCCCGACGTCCTCGTGACGTGGTGACTGTTTGCCTGCGGTCGAGGGACTAGATCGCGGGGTGGCAAACTATGGCCCGCGCACCACATCCAGTCGCCTATTTTGCTTAATCAGGTTTTACTAACGCAGCGACGGCCACCTGCCTACCTCTTATCTCAGCCCGCTTTCGTGTTTAACGACAGATTTGAGTAGCTGTGACAGACTGTACATTCTGCAGAGTCAGAAATATTTACGATCCGACTCCTTACAGAAAACGGAAAACGTTTACTGACCCCCTGCCTGAAACCCTGCTCACTCAAAGCGCGGTTGGGGGACCGGGACCTGCCGCCAACCGCGCGAGCCTGCACCTTTCTGCGGCCCCATTTTCTCGTCTGTAAAATGGGCAGTCGCCACTCTCCTTTTTTCTCCCTCTCATTGCCTGGAAGACTCAGAGAGACGGTCCATGAAGCGCCTGGTGTAGGATGATTACTTGAAAAATGGTGGCGAGTCTCCGGCATCGGTCCTCGCGGCAGCCTCGTAATTCCTACTCAGGAATTCCTCGGGGGTCAAAGGAAGACGGGTCCCTGCGCACCCCTGGCTGCTGGTCACTGGGGGGAAAACAGCGATGACACCGATCCGGTACCGAATTCTCTTTGCGGCTTTTATCCGACATCACGCAGAAGGGTTTTGGTCCAACTGTGGCCCTGCGGCTTTCTGGCTAGTTCCTGGGTGTTTGCGCATCAAGGGTCCGCCTCAGACCTTAGAGGTCACCTTTTGCCCCAAGTTGAGTCCCAAAACGGTAAGACTGGTGCCTGTGACTCCTTTGGTTTCCGTCTGCTCGCGAGCCTGCACGAGAAAGGTGCCGAGCTGCGTTAAACCCCCACACAGCGAGAGAAGGCCCACAACCGGGCGGGCTCACCCTTCTGGAAGCGTGGAGCAGGAATCCAAGGGTCGGATGAGATGAGCTTCTGAACAGAGTCGTCCTTAGAAATTCCATGCTTGCCTGTACATAAAATCTTAAATTAAAATCAAAACCAGAATTCAATTAAATGAAAATGAGAATGAAAAACGGATGAAAAAGAGAACCAAAGCATTTAAAAAAAAAATTTTTTTTAACGTTTTTATTTTTGAGACAGAGAGAGACAAAGCATGAACGGGGGAGGGTCAGAGAGAGGGAGACGCAGAATCCGAAACAGGCTCCAGGCTCCGAGCTGTCGGCACAGAGCCCGATGTGGGGCTCGAACTCACGGAGCGCGAGATCATGACCTGAGCCGAAGTCGGCCGCTTAACCGACTGAGCCACCCAGGCGCCCCATAGAACCAAAGCATTTAAAATCGCCTCTTTGAGGCGGTGCGTCCCAAACAACAGATGGCACCGAGCTTACCTGATGTCCCAGAGAACTGGCCCCGCGAGTTCCCATCCCGCACGACCCGCCGAAAGCTCCACTTTGGGGCAATTCTCCCTGTTTCCGGAAGGCTCTGGAGGTTTACCACAAATGCCCCTGCCTGTTTGGAGCTTCTCAGCGGCAGAAAATTGCTCACCACCAAGATTTCAAGACAGGCATTTAAAATCAACCCAAAGACACTCCTCGTTCGCATGCTTGTGCCTCCGTATACTTTTTCACGGTCCAATTCCACACTGTTCCTCGCACACAGGATCAGCATCCAAACCAAGAATTCCTTTCAGAATTCTGTGTGCCTTACTAGGGTCACCTTGAGCTTGTGCAGGGGTGGGGGAAGAGCTCCAGTTACCGGGGGCTTTCGAAGGCTTTTAATAGGAAACATTTGTGCCAAATAAAAAGGCTTCTCCTTGTGTTTTGCTTTAGTTGTAAATTATCTCCTCCAAGGATCCATCCAGAAATCTCTGCGGAGGGTGAACCCGGCAGCGTGGCTGGATCCCGGTTTGTTGCTCGGTGCAGATACATTTTCAGCTGCCGCATCCAAACTGCAACCAGGGAGACAATGAGAACAGAACTTCTTTTGTTCCGATTAAACTGTTTTTAATGGTCCCTTCTAGTCTGGGACTTAGTGGACGTCTCAACAAGGCCACTCATTGAGACGTCCTTGAAAGAGGCGAGTGGAACAGACTGCAGGGGGACCCTCGGGAGGGGGCTGGCGGCCCTTTGCTCAGCCTTGGTGGTCCTGCCGCAGAGGAGAACTGGGCTGTTTTATTTGTTGTCTAAGATGGAAAAGGGGAGAGGGTGTCAACAGCAGGACTGTCCCAGAAATTTCCATGACTGGTGTTTGCAACGTGTTCGGGCTCGCGTGCGTGCACACACACAGGGACATCAGAAGTCATCCTGGAGGGACAGGGGTTCCCCAAAGCTGAAACCCCAGAAGCTGGTGCAGTCTAGCCGCTGAATGGAACGACGTGTGTTCCTCTGGCCCGAGAACTCAGACTGCATTAAGGGAGCCACATTTCTGACCACTTGGCTTTTCATCCGGAGGCCTGGGGAGTCCCTTTGGTTCAGGCACGATCCAGAATGCGGAAGGGAAGAAACCCACCAGCCGCTGCCAGGGCACAGAGTGTCCTGCTCAACACCTCTGGTGAAACCCGAGGTCCACAGTGTCCGTCCCCCGAGGGTCTCCCTGGAGGCATCCGAAGGGTATTGTCTATGTAACAACGGGGACCAAAGAGATAAGGAAATGAAAGGGAACGAAGTATCCCTTGGAGAAAGCTTCCCCACTTCTTTTTATAAATGTACTCTTTCCTTTTCTTTTTGTTTTGGAGACGGGGTGTGTGAGTGAGCAGGGGAGAGGGGCAGAGGGAGGGAGGGAGAGGGAGAGAGAGAGAGAGACAAAGAGAGAGGGAGAGAGAGAATCCCAAGCAGGCTCCACACTCAGCACAGAGCCCAAGGTGGGGCTCGATCCCATGACCCCGGGATCATGACCTGAGCCAAACTCAAGAGTAGGAATCTCAACCAACTGAGGAACCCAGATGCCAAGTTTCTCTGCTTTTAACTGTACACGCGCAAGTGAGATTGTAAGTGTGCTCGTTTGCTCTTTACTTTTCTAAAGAATACGCTTTGGCTCCCCACTTTAGTGAGGTGTAGATCAGTGGTTCTCAGCCAGGGACAGTTCTGCGCCCCCCAGGGGGACATGTGGCAATGTCTGGGGACATTTACAGTTTTCACAACTTGGGGACGGTGTTAGTGGCATCCGGTGGGTGGGGGCCAGGCATGTTAATCAATATCCTACAATACCCAGCATGGTTTCCCACAACAGAGGTGGGTCCAGACCGAATGTCCATGATGCCAAAGCTGAGAGACCCGGGGCCAGAAGAAAGTGACCCAGACCCCAATCAAGCCCGCACCCCCGTCAAGGTTGGAAGGATCCGGATCCTCGTTTAGTTGAAGGCTAGGAAAGATCGAATTGCTTTCTGACCAGTGGGCTCACAATTTCTCCCAAATGCGTTAGAACAACAAGGGAGACAGCGGCTCTTTGAAGCAAGGCCTTTGGGGTTAGTCTTTATTTGGCACTAAATCATCTTAAATTGCATGGGGAGATGAACTGCAATTCAAGTTGTATTACTAATCAATCTTTCAGTGGAATAAATCATGTGGAGTGATATTCTATTAAATCTGTAAGTAATTAAAGGTCATGTGGACTTCACGGGGAAAATTCTGGACTTTCATCAAGTTTCCCTTATGCTTCCCCCTCCCCCCCCCACCAAAAAAAACACACCTGCTTCTATCACAGGGGACTGTCTCGAGGTAGAACATGGTTATTACTTGACATAGTGATTTATTAATCACGTCTATTTTTCTCCAGGCAGTAATGGGAAGGGGCTGATACCAGAGGATTTTGAAGAGAGAACTGGATGAAACTTAGGATCCAAATCCCAGGGTTTGTATCTTGGTTCTGCCAGCTGTGACCTTGGGCAACCAACCCCCTCCCACGGAACCTTGGGTTGTCTCATCTGCAAAAGGGGAATAAAAATAGTTCCTTCCTTGTAGGTTTCTTACCAAAGTGGCATGAGAGCACCGTCATAAATTGTTCGGCGTGCTCCCTGGACCCTGAGAGGCGTTGGCCGTCTTTCTGGTCCAGCTTTGTCCTTCGGCAAGAAGCCTGGAGGAGTGAGGTCCCCTGACATGTGTCCTTAGGGCACCCAGCTTCTCTGCACCCATGTGATGATATGGGCTCTTAAGACCCTTGTGATTGGCATCTGCCTTCCCCTCGAGAATGGAAGCTCCCTGGCCACACAGCGGGTCTCAGTGCCCAGCACAGGCACACAGCAAGAACTCAATAAATGCTTTCAAATGAACGGATGACAGAGAGAGTATTTGACCAATGTCGGGAGCCTGGGTTTCTAGTCCTTTCTCCCCAGTGCGGTAGCTGTGGACTTGGGAGTAACAAAGCCAACAGCCTTGTCTTTTTCCTGGCACGTCTCATCCACCAGCAGATCTTACCACTCCCCCCTTCAAGGTGGATCTGGATTCTACCCACTTCCCCTGCCTGCTGCTGGATCCCGGCCACCACCACCTGTGCCTGGACCGTAGCCATGGCCTCCTCCCCAGCATCCCCCAAAGCCCCACGGGCCACATTTACCCCACCCTCTGGCTGCTTTTACCACCCTCACTGTATTCCAGATGTTCCAGACACCCAGCCTCCTCCTCAAATGTCACCACCCAGACGGCCCCATCAGAATAGCCTCTTCCACTCTGCAGCATAACGTTACTGTGCCCGAGTTAGTCACTTAAATCCATTGTATTTATTTATTTTTCTAAATTTTTAAAATGTTTATTCATTTTTGAGAGAGAGAGAGAGAGCGAGATCGAGGGACAGAGAGAGATAGAGAGAGAGAGAGAGAGAGAGAGAAAGAGAGTGAGTGGGGGAGGGGCAGAGAGAGAGGGAGACACAGAATCCGAAGCAGGCTCCAGGCTCTAAGCTGTCAGCACAGAGCCCAACATGGGGCTCGAACTCATGGACCATGAGATCATGACCTGAGCCGAAGTTGGATGTTTAACCAACTGAAGACACCCAGATGCCCCTCAAAATCAATCTTAGTAAAGATTCTTCAGGAAGCTGATGATACTGATCTACAAACTGAGACTCCTTCACACTATACCCCCTGGTTTCAATACTTTCTTGGTTTTTTTCCTTCTGTCACATGGACTACCTTCTTGGTGACCAGAGTTTAGGGGTATTCTCTGTTATCCCCCCACTCTTTTCCCCTTTATGGATGGCCAACCTCTGACTGCCTGAAATCTGAGCTTTGTCTAGCATCAAGGTACAACTCAGCATTTCTTTTAACTCCAGTTTAGCTATTACAGATAACAGTAACCAAGGGGTTACATATTTTGCTTTTTTCTTATTAGTTTGCTTTTCCTTATGCATTCAGTGAACCAACTCGCCAAAAGTTGGATCCAACTCTGAATTCTGTTGCTAACTTTTATCTTTAATAACTGACTACAGTACAGCGGCTGCTTCATCTGAGGGGTGACCACATGGCCACCCAGAAACCCACAGCCTCTCATCCCCTGCCTTCCATCCATTCTCTTTTCAAATCACATGTTCCCATGAACTAGCGCAAGGCTAACAAATCCCACTTCTGACACCAACTATCATTTGCTTCTCCTCCAAATGTATGTTTCTTCCTGCCCCAACCAATACTTTAATTCTTTGCACACCAGTTGGGTGTCCTGCAACTCAATTCAATTCTGATATTACCTAGAGTTAGCACAGACCCCCCAGGTTAAGGGCTCAGCCCCAAAAGATGGTGCCAACATCAGGTACCAATTGCATCAGGTACCTGGGCCTCTCATACTTCTAACAGAGGAGCCATAAACTGGGGGGAGGGGGAAGAGGAAGAAGCACCCATGACACTCCCTCCTCAGGTTCATCAATTTGTTATAACTTCTCCCAGAACACAATACAAATGAAAAGCTAGTGAAGAGGTACATAGGGCTGGAAGCATCCTGAACCCAGGAGCCTCTGTCCTTGCAGAATGGGCGTTCATCCCGGTCCCAACACGTGGATGTGTTCACCAGAAGCAACCTGAACATCATCGTTTAGGGTTTTGTATGGGGGGTTTCATCACATAGGCATGACCACCTTTAATTGTTAACTCAATCTCCTGCCCCTCCCCTGGGATTGGGGGATGGGGCTGAAAGTTCCAAGTTTCTAATCAAGATTTAGTCTTTCGGGTGACCAGCCCCCATCATGAAGCTATTTAGGGACCTGCCAAGAATCACCTCATTAGAACAAAAGACATTCCTACCACTCACTAAATTCCAAAGGATTTAGGGCCTCTGTATCAGGAACCAGAGGCAAAGACCAAATGTTATAACAAAAGATGCTCCTATTACCCCCTATCACTCTGGAAATCCCAAAGGTTTTAAGATCTCCGTGCCAGGAACTAGGGATGAAGACCAAATATGGATTTTCCATGATATCATAGCCTTCCCCTCCCCACCTCACCTCTTATCTTCCTTCCTGTTGCTACCATTATCTATAATCCTTTTTCCTTATCTGCTATGTGTTACCTTTCTCTCTCCATAGAATTGGGGACTCTATCTTCCCTATCACTGTATTCTTAATGCCTAGAACCGTGAGAAAGAAAAAAAAAAGACTTTAATAAATATTTCTTGAATGAATGAACAGATTGACTTAAATAGTTGGTGATTGATTAATGGTGGAGGGCTTGGGTTCTGAAGCCAGACTGCCTGGGTTCAAATCCGGGCTGCTACACATCCCAGGCAAATGTCCTAGAGTACGTGATTTTGGCCACACGAGCTTCAGTTTCCTTATCCGCAGAATGAAGATTACTTGCATCCGTCCTTGGGGTTGCTGCAAGGATTGAGTGATGTCCGCGTTAACGTGCCGACTCAGCCCAGCACCAGCACCTCGGCGACGGTCGGTGACTACCTGTAGAATTAGCTCGCCTCTCGCATCAGTACGACATGTAGCCATTTTCAAAACACTCCCACACTCCTTCTTTTTAGCTGATTCTGGTACCATCACATGGAATCACTGACCTTCGGCCATTTTTGACCTACAAAAACAGTAGTTTCATAGGGTTTGGTCTAAGCAGAGAGGCAAGACCACCATACTACTGATCTTGTGCACATAAGTGAAATCCTAGACGGGCAAAAAAGTCAGGGCCTTTTCCCGAGGCCACCCACCTGGGGAACACTGGAGCCAGTCTGCATCCAGAACTTCTGCTCAGTGTTCTAGCTGGGACCCTTCGAGTCTTCAGAAGCTGGCACAGGATATGCCACGAGAACTTCCGAATCTCTTTGTTCTCCCCTGTTTGCAGCAAGGAGGTGCCATGAAGGGGTGGGGGCAACCGGGGGGGGGGGGAGGCCGCGGCAGGAACCACTTTCCAGTTGAGCAGGAAATGAGCTCATTCTGTGATAAGAAGAGCTGTTCCTAGGGAGCCCCCAGAAGAGCCCCATCCCCCTGAGAGTATCACTGGCTTTCCTTTCTCCCCTCCCCCGCCTTCCCCTCCTCCTTCCTTCCTTCCTTCCTTCTTCCTCCCTTCCTTTTTCTTCTCTTCCTTCCTCCCTCCTTCCTTCCTCCCCTTTTCCTCTCATCCTTCCTTCTCTCTTCTTTCTTCATTTCTTAATTAAACAGGGATGGGATTCCTTTCTAGTGGTTTCACGGGCATGAAATCACTTAGCAACCTTAATTATTTTCAACTTAATAACTTCCTGGGGTGGGGGTGGGGGGGAAAGCAGCTGAGCCCCCAGTGGGTGAAATGCCTTGCTGGTTAAGCTGCTCAGAAGTGCAATCCAGCGCAAATGAAGCGTTGGACCGAATACTTCTCATATTTTCCCTCTCCCCGGTAAGCGCTTTTGTTTGGAGTGAACCTTTTTTCTCCCCCTGATAAACATGAGTGACTACAGTTGACTGCAATGTTTTCAGCTGGCTGTGGCTTCAAAGGTTTGCGGGTTTTGAATTCCAGGCTTTTAAATTACTTTTTTTTTTCCTTCTCAGACACACCTAGAGCAGATAGTAGAAATATGAACTTCATCTTCAAATAAGAGAGAGAAAGGGAGGGGTGTTGTTGGCAGTAGTGTTCAGTGTGGGTCAGATAGGCGTGGACAGTTTCCAGTGGTGGAAGCCCGCCTATCACTGCTACCCGCTGAGCAATGACAAGGGGACCGACATTGCCAGACCCCAGCCCATCGGGGCCCAATAATCACAGGCAACAAGGACAAAGCCTCTGCCGTGAGCCCTCTGTGGAGATGTAAAGTCACTGGGCCTCAAACAGCCGTAGGAGCCGGGTGCCAGGATTACCGGGGGAGAAACTGCGGCACAGAGAGGTTAAGCAACTGCTCCTGGGTCACACAGCTCCATAGCGAGGCTGAACCCAAATGTGATTTTACCTCGAAAACCGCCTGCCTCCCCAAAGTCACTCTTTGTACTGAAAGGACTAACGCTCTATGAGCAAGCAGCTATAAATCAAGACTAATAAAATACCCACTTTGAAGGGCCACCATGGTGATTCAACGAGATAAAGGGAAGGAAAGATTCTGGTACCTGATTCCTTAAGAAACATTCACCCATTTCCGGCCTCTCCCAGCTGGCAAGACACATTTGTAAATACCAAAGACAAAGGTTCAGACAGATTAGGGTGCAGTCTGAGCACTCATCACTTAGTGGCCACGTGATCTTGGGTGAGGCACTTAACCCTCGCTGGGCCTCAGTTTTCCTAGCCTGGAAAATGGGGCTCAGGCCAGTGCCTCCTGCATGGGCTGGCTGCGGCTCAGAGAGAAAGCCGTGGGAGCACTTGGCATAAGCGTCACCTGTGACTCTAGAAAACGGCAACAAGCTGGGGGCCTACGGAGGGCATGGCTTGTCCTGGAGCGCATGGGCTCGGTGGGGGTCTCTGGGGAGGCAGGAATTGTGGCGAAGTAGCCAGAAGGGAGCCCCAGCGTGACTTTGCGCGGCATTCCCTCTGTACCAGGTGCTGTGCTCAGCCCCGCTTGGGAACAGACTCAGGAATTTTGCTCTGATTCTCAACGAACCCTCGCAAAACCCCGAGGAACCAGGTCTGAGTATGAGCAGACAAGGCAACCGAGGCTCAGAGAGCAGTCCCCTCCTCAAGGGTGTGGGGAGGGGGTGTGGCGGAGGGAGCACCTGAGCCGGCCACTTCCCAGCCCCCGCTGCCCATCACGTCACCACGGTCCCTGTCCGCCCCGTTTCCACACATCAAACCTCTGGCATCCTCTATCCCATGTTGGCCGCATCAGGCAGCACCGTCGTGACATCCTTACCTGGCCCCTGAACCGTAGATGGTTCTAGAAGGAGGAGACTTTGGGGAAGCCGCTGGGATTCTTTCAAGGCAATACTCCCTCACAATGCAGCGAGCAGCTTTGCTGTCAGAGGTGAACACGGGTCAGGGTTCTTACAAAACCCCAAATCCCACAAAGCACCCTGGCTGAAACCTGTGAACGTCCGCCCCCCACGCCCCCACCCCAAGCAGAAAGAAACAAACCCCCGAATTCTCTCAGGCCCCCAAGAGCACTGCTCTTGTGGGATCATCCGACCTCTTCCCCGTGTCAAGAGGCCAGGCAGTTCTTGGTCATGTTAATGAATCATTTTCATAGGGTGTCTCCACAGAAACATTCATCACCTTTTGGGCAACAAGGCTTTTTTTTTGTTTGCTTGATTTAAATGGTTAAGTAGGTAATAAATGCCTATCAGCTTCCCCACTATAGACTGGTAATCCCTCCAAACCGTCAATCACCCCGAAGATTATTATTGTCCTGATAAACTAACACTCGGAGGGGCCTGGTCAGCCAGGGTTTGGGGCTGTCTGTCCCTCAGGAGCAAGGAAGGAAAGCTGGGGTCTCGTCTGCCGACCAGTGAGGGTCTGGCTAGAGGAGGTCCCCTCTCCTGCCCACCAAGGCTGCGATGGTCACATCTCTCTCCCTGCCGGCCTCCGCCCCCTTCTGTCAGGTGCAAAAGGCCCCACTCTGTGCGGGGCACTTGGCCAGGCCTGGGGCAGCTGAAGAGAAGGAGCAGGATGGGAGGCTTGACCTCACGGAGCGAATGGGCCGCTGGAGGCTGGACAGGGACACCCAGGGACCCGATGCCCCGGGGCAGGGCCTGGCTCAGCTGTGGGGGCATCCCCCCTTCTCTGTGGGGTGTGGGAGGGAGTTGGAGTAGTTTCCTACAGCTCCTCTGGAAAGAACCAAAAGCTTAGATGGCTAAACAAGACAGGACGTTATTCTCACACGGCGCTGGGGCTCAAAGTCTAAAATCAAGGGGTCGGCAGGGCTGTGCCCCCTGCAAAGCCTTCAGGGGAGGATCCTTCTTCCCCCTTCCGGCTTCCGGTGGCCCCAGGCCTCTCTGGCTTGGAGCCACCTTCATGCCGTCCTTCTACACGTCTGCGTCCAAACGTCCCTGTCCTGTTCAGATCACCGAGCGGGCATCCGAGGGGACAGGACTTCAACGTCTCTTTGGCGGGGACACAGTCAGCCCATCACGGGGGGCAGTCGGAGAGACCGACACTCGCCTGCTGGCTGGCTCACCTCCGCGATGCCAGGCCCGTCACTGACCCTCCTCCTCCCCTCTTGCTCCTTCAGCTTCTCCGACTCCTGGGCCAGGCAGGTGTTGGGCCTCGCCGCTGCGGGGCACCCTTGTCACCACCGCCAGAGGGAGCGAGAACCAGGCAGCCAGAGAACGAGAGGGGACGGGCTCCAGTTCATCCTCGGGGCCTCCGGCTCCCGCCTGCAGGTGCCAGCACGTTCCTGTTCACCTTCCCTTCCTGTCCGTCCCCCGGCATCTGCCTTGCTCTCCCCTCCCCAGCACCCCAGGGCCCCGCACCTGCCCTTCTCTTCAGAGTGCGTGGCCTTTGCTGGTCAGCCCAGCCCCCCCCCCTCGAGGCCGGCCAGGTTTTGAGCGTCCTCCACAGTCCAGAACCTCCAGTGGGATCGGGCCCAGCCCAGCTTCGTGTCTGAAACCACCCCCGGGTTCGGTTTCTTCCATCCCCTGTCTGGCTGCCTCTGGGCACACATCTTCGGCGACTTCGGGGGGACTCGACCTACTGCAGAGACATTTAGCCAAGTGGTTTTAAGCAGCAGGTTAAGGGCCAAACCGACTGTGATCAAGTCCTGAGAAGCCGAAAGCAGGGCGGGGGGGTGGGGGGGGGAGGTTCAGGGAGGCAACACGTGTGTCCGTTGAGTGGCTTTCCCGTCAGGCCAGGCATTGTATTCATGGGGGCGCACGGGGCTGGCGGGTGGACAAAGGTCAGACCTTGACCCACAAGATAAAGAGGAAGGTCCTATCACGCAGGACACGTGGGGCCCAATAGGACTGTCGGGAGGAAGGGTCCCTTTGTTGTTAACTTTTCATTTTGGAAGTCATTGCAGACTGGCAGAATTACAAACACAGTGCAGAAGGTTCCAGAACAACCCTAACCGGTTCCCCTAAAGTTAGCGTCTCACGGAATCAGGGCACAAGGGCATCTCTTGCAAATCCCTACTCGTTCCCATGGCTGCGGGGTGAGTGGGGAGGCAGAGAAGGGTTGCCGTGGGAAGGGGCGGCCCTACCTTCCCGGGGTAAAAGTATTCCGGGGGGCAGAGCAGAAAGCATGGGCCCGTGGGTGCTGTAGGGTGGGATGTGTGGGGACACGAGCGGGGACCCGAGCTGCGAAGAGCTGCCAGCCCCAGGTCCACCGTGCTGAGCAGTCTGGAGCTCGGTGTGCAGACGGGGGATCCCCGGCCACTTCTCGGGACACCTCTAGCCCCGAAGTTTGCTGTCTTCACTCCAGGAGAGTGCCAAGGGGGCAGGTGGGGAGCGGGTGAAGACAGAGCCCAAGGAGAGACTCGAAGAAGCCACAGGGAAGCTGGACCTGTGGCTGGACGTACAGAACCGGCCCCCTGGGCCGGGGCCACATTCCAGTGGGGGCAGCCTCCACACAGGCCGCCCTGATGCGGTGAAGGCAGTGACCTTGTCACCTGAGGGCTTGGCAGACCACTGGGGGGGGGGGCATGTTATTGCCCCCCACCTCCCGCAAGCAGTGGCCGGGTCTGGCACCTTCCTCTGGTCCACCCCAACTCCTTCTAAGTGGCCAGGGAGCCACCCCTCTCCCCCCTATTCCCGGCTCACTCCCGGGCTCCCTGAAGGCGGCTTTGTCTCCTGGTCCTTGCTGGGTCACCCCCACTCAGCCTTGGGCTACCTTCCCTCAGAAGTAAGTCTGTCTCCTTCCTGCTAAGGCCTTAGGGGAAGTCTGGCCCGGTGCTGAGCTAATTAGCTGAGTAAAGCAATTGACACTAAGGTGTGAGTGACAGACAGGCCTTACCTGGAGGTGGATGGTGGCAGGGCCACAAAGCAAAGCAGATGAGTTGACAGAGTGCCCTTGGGGGGGGGGGGCAGAGCACGGGGAGGGGCACAGAGGTGACTGCCCCCGATGGAAAACCTCCTGGGGGTTCCCCTGGTCGTTACCTGGAGGCGAAAGTGCCCTCTGGGGGCGCCTGGGTGTCTCAGCACAGAGCCCGCCGTGGGGCTCAAACTCACCAACCTCGAGACCATGTCCCAAGCCGAAATCAAGAGTCTGAGCCACCCAGGTGCCCTGCATACAGCGCATCTGAAGCCTTCCATAAATGTGGGCTACAGTTATCAATGACCCGCTTTTGTTAGAGAGCAGGGCAAAAGGGTCAGCTGGCAGGAGAATAGTTGGATATGGTCTTTCTGAGGGTCAATAACGGAATATGGGCCAAAATTTAAAACACACTTTTTAGCAGCTGTGATCTCGATTTCCTGGCCTGTCTGTGCCTCAGTTTCCATACCTGGAAATGGGGCTGAGAGTGACCATTGCAGAGATCGCTGTAAGGATTAAATTAATTAATAAACAGAAAGCATTAAACCATGCCTGCGACCTAGTAAGGGCTTGATTCCCGTTATGACTATTGGTTGGCCCACTGATTCTGCTTTTCAGATTCGAATTCCAGCTTTCAACTTCATGATTTTTCCGGGGCTTTCCGACATGGGCATAAGGCTGTTCATGGTTGCAGTGTTTGTCATAGCGAAGAATTAGAAAACCCCTCAATATCTACCTGTAGGGGAGGGAATAATATACTATAGATCATCCCCACGGCAGATTCTTTGCTGCTGTTAAAACAGGAAGGACTCGATCTGGAACGACGTCTAAGATGTGCTTAAAGGAAAAAAAAAAAAAAAAAAAAGACTGAAATAATATGCGTAGCGTTACCCGTGTTTGTTGAAAAAATACTGTCAACATACACAAAACTTCCTAAAGAATTTTTCGCAAACTGCTCATTTCTAGGGAAAGGGCTTTACTTTGAGATTCGTGTTTTGGTATTTTTGAAGTGAGGGTGCATTGGCTGGTGTAATCTAAAAATAACAATATAATAAGAAAGATACACTGAAATGAAGATGGCCGTAATCGCGCCCCTCAGAGGAGGGCAGAGACTGAGCTCCCGAGAGACGGATGGAAACAAACCAGGGAGGGGGCTGACTCTGGAAAGGGGAGAGCCCCGCTCCAGGGCTCAAATTCCACCGCACTGACCTGGAAAGGGCCCTCCTGTACTTTGCAAAAGGAACCTCAGTGCACCGAGGGTGACTCTGACGTAGGTGATGGGGAGCGGGGCTAGGAGAGGTCTCGCTATTCGCAGGTCGGCTCGGGCGAGCAAGAGATGGGACCCGCCGTGCCCCGGGTCAGTCCCCGCTGGCCACCCAGAGAGATCTGCTGGCTTCTGTGCTCGGAGCTGGCACCGAGGGCCCCCCTGCCTTGGAAGGTGGGAGAGGAAAGAGCCCACGGGGGTACAGAAGACCAAGGTGGTCAAATCTTCCTTTCCTCCCCCTCTCCCTCGGACACACCTCTCTCAGCCATTCCGGGTCCAAGTGCCCGAGAGGGTGCACAGCCGACTCGCTCGCGAGCATAACCTGAGCGAGTGTCACTGAGGGCTTTCCGCTATCAGGCACTGTGTGAGACGTTAGCCTCACTTGAGCTCATTTCCGCACGCGCTGCGGTTAGTTATAGCCCCCTTCTTCTTCAAGTTTATTTATTTTGAGGGGGGGAGAGGGGCTGAGAGAGAGAATCCCAGGCAGGCTCCGCACCGTCAGCGTGGAGCCCAACGCGGGGCTCGCACCCATGAACCGTGAGATCATGACCTGAGCTGAAACCAAGAGTCAGACGCTCAACTGACTGAGCCCCACACACCCGCCCCCCGGCACCTCTGTTATTCCCCTTCATATAGTCAAGAAGCTGAAGCCCAGAGCTTTGAAATAATTTATCTCAAATCACACAAATCACAGATGGTGGGATTTACACCTTTGTAATTAACGTGTACATCTTTTTATACAAGTTACTGTTTTTACAAAATGTAAAAGCTGGAATTTCAACGCGTGATGGGTTGAAGCCATCACAACACGAAGCCGCCGACATCCAAGAACGTCACTGCTGGCAAGCTCTTGAGAGATTCACTCTGTTGTCCAACAAATGTTTCTCGAGCCTCTTCTATATCCTGAGACGCCTGCTTGGACTTCACCAGTGCTGGACGCGTGAAGGGACCTCAACCGGTATTTTTGGTTTTTTAATGTTCATTTATTTATTTTGAGGAAGAGAGAGCACGAACAGGGTGGAGAGGGGCACAGAGAGAATCCCAAGCAGGCTCCACACTGTCAGCGCAGTCGAACCCATGAACCACGAGATCATGACCTGAGCCGGACCCTTAGCCAACTGAGCCCTGCAGGCACCCTTCGGCCGGTATTTTGAATGAAGGAATGAGCGAGCGAATGAGTGGATACACTCTTGACATTGAAAAGCCGCTCAGATGCCTGGATCAAAAAGCTGGTAGATGTGCTACTTGGGTCAGTGGCGAAAGAGACAGGTTTGCCCCAGAAGACAGTGACCATAATGGAACGGCCCACCCTCATTGTCTGCTGATACTCCACTGACACACTGTAATGCTTCACTGATACTATGTCATTCTGATCATTCCAATCCCTACCTCACTATTGCTCTTAGAACGGGGATCAAAATTCTCACCGGGCCCCCAAGGCGCGGCATGCCTTTGCCCATGGTCCTCTCCGGCCCCCTTCCCCTACTGTCCGCCTTCCCCCGTCCCCCACCCCAGCTCTCCAGCCCCACCCCCCTTCTGAGGTCACCATGCTTCCCCCAGGGCATTTGCACATGCTCCTTTTGCCTCGGTCTCTCTTCTCTGTCTCTTGGACCAGATAACACCCCCTCAGAACTCAGCTCAGGTATCACCTCCTCCATGAAATCTTCCCTGATTCAAACACTCCCCCTGCCGCTGGCCCCCCCTCCCCCATTAAACATGCCCTCAAGGTCTAGAACACTTTTCACATGATGACGTCTGTCCACCAGTCTAGACTGTAAACTTCCCAAGGGCAGGACCAGGTCTGTTTATTCTTCACAGCATCTTCAGCATGGAGCTCAGTGCCCCCCCCCCCCCCCCCCCCCAGGTAGACGCTCATCAAGCAGCCACTGAAATAAGGTCCAGCCTCCGGGGTAGGTGGACATGTGTCCAGACAAGCCTAAGACAAGGCAGGCCAAAGCCACACGTGATGTTGCAGTAAGAAGGGAGAGCGAGATAAAATTGCCCCGGCCAGGAAACACAAGAGGACATGTGATGGGGGACAGCACAAGGACACAGCCTCACGGGAGTACGGGAGTCAAGGCGGCCAGAAAAGTTGACGGTGCATCTTCTAGCCGGGAGGAAGGCTGGAGGTAGGCACCAGGGAAGGAGCCCGATCGTGATGAGGAAAACAACTTTTATTTTTCTGAGACGCCGCCCTGGTCACTTATAGAACGACAACCCTGCTCACGCCGAGTCTGGACACTTAGATGCATCTGAGTTTAGGGTTCCGCCATCGGTCTCTGCTTTGCTTTTCCTGAGTCCCCTTTTAATACAACCTCTTGGAGTCGGGCTCACGAGAAGCTCGCGACCTCCGCCCCAAACACCTTAGAAGTACTAAGTGCTCGCGACCCTGCTCGCTCGTGACTGCGCTCCCCCCCGGTCCTGGCACCTGTAAATAATGAATCTTGTGACTCTGCTCGCTTTGCGTGGCTGCACTGAGACCGCACCTTCGATCAGGACAATCCTGTGGTTTTCACCGCCCCGAAGCAGGAGCTCAGACGCCCAGGAGGCTCCCCGCTGACCCCACAGGGGTGGCTTGTGCCGCGTCATCCCACAGGTCAGGATCCGCCTCGTCTGAGTCCAGTGCCCCAGCGCCAGCTTCCCGACGCAGTCGAACAGCTACCCTCCCATCTGCTCGAAGCAGAAGCACTCCTCCTATCCGGGAACCGCTTTTCCGCAGCTCGCCCGACGCGGTCCTGGTGCGGCCGCTAATCCCCGTCCCCAGACCTGCTGGCCGCGGCGTGGGGCGCAAGGCTCAGGGCCTCGGCCACCATGGTCTTTACAAAGGACTTTTAAGGAGGCAGAGAAATGGCTACGCTACTAACTAACGGGAAGGAGCAGCGCACACAACTTAACACATCAAATGACCTTATAATTACAGAAAAAGTACCTATAGTACATGGAAAAAACTCTGGAATGGACTATGAATGGCTTCCTCTGAGCGTGAGATTCTTTGTATTTTCCAACACGGTCACCTATTACTTTATAAACAGAGGAGGGGGCGCCTGGGTGGCTCACTCGGTTGAGCGTCTGACTCTTGATTTCAGCTCAGGTCATGATCCTGGGGTCGTGGGATCGAGCCTCAGGTCAGGCTCTGCGCGGATCGTGGAGCCTGCTTGGGATATTCTCTCTCTCTCTCTCTCTCTTTCTGCCTCTGTCCCTCCCCCCTGCCCTGCACTCTCTCTCGCTCTCTCTTTAAAGGTAAAATTTAAAAAAGAGAGAAAAGAACAAAACGGAAACGGAAGAGAAAATATTGTCGAAGGTACGTGCAGGGGGGTGGGGTAGATAACACCGGAGCCGCCCCGCGGAAGGGCGTCCTGCCGTGTGGTTTATAAGAGACTCAAGCATGCAAGCAGTCGGGGGTCTGGGTAGTTACTGTAGCCAGGGTGGTGATAACAGTGACAAGTGTCGCAGGGTGGTGATGAACGAGTGCTGTCACTTTACTAAGAAAAAGCTTGGGGAGCCTGGCTGGCTCAGACAGTGGAGCGTGCGACTTGGATCTCGGGGTTGCGACTTCGAGCCCCATGTTGGGTATAGAGATTACTTACAAATAAAATCAAGGGGCGCCTGGGTGGTTCAGCCGGTTAAGTGTCCAATTGTGGCTCAGGTCGTGATCTCCCGGCTCGTGGGTTCGAGCCCCGCGTCGGGCTCTGTGCTGACAGCTCGGAGCTGGAGCCTGCTTCCGATTCTGCGTCTCCTTCTCTCTCTGCCCCTCCCCTGCTCACGCTCTGTCTCTCTGTCTCTCTCTCTCTCAAAAATAAATAAAAACATTTTGAAAAATGAAAAAATAATAAAATTGAAAAGAAAAATAAAAAGAAAGCTTGGCAGAGGACATCTGAGGTTTCCGTCTTCGCTCCTCAGTATGCTTAACGCTTTTCTCTGGAAATTTCTCTTGGAGATGCACCCTCCCCGGTCCAGGCAGCTCTGGCGGGGCTGGCTCTGGTTCTGCGTACGGATGAGCCAATCAGAGCATCTCATCCCCTTGTGGCCAAAGTGCTTGGTTCAGGAATGGGCACGTGACCCCGGCAACGTTAGTCCTTCTCAGTGCCGCTCCGTCCCAGACTTTCTGTTGGAACTCCTGTGAGGGAGCCACTTCCTCCCCCCTGCAAAAGCATTGGACACAAGCCTGGGGCTGCTGACTTCCATCCTCCTTGGAGAATGCCTGCCTGAGAAACACCAGAGGCAGAACGCGCCGCCGGGTTGCTTTTGAAGTGGCTTCTGTGGCCACACCCCCTCGATTTCTTCCTGGAGCTCTGTGGCTGGCTGCAAGCTGCCGCTCCCGCCGGACAGGCTGGGGCTCCTCTGGGAGGCCTGTGCAAATCATCAAGGCCACCCGACCTCACTCCCCAACACCGGCGCCCCTTTCTTCCTCCGATTCTCCCGTTCCCTCACAGTCTCCTCCCTCTTCTCCTGAGGCCGTCTTCTTCCCTGTTTCCCGAAACAGAAGAATCGTGAGTCAACTGAGGGTGAGAGTATGAAATCTGGAATCAGATATCCCAGACTTCAGACATCCAGCATCCCAGCTGTGTGACCTAGGCAGATGACTTCACCTCTCTGAGACTCGGTTTGCTTTTCTGTAAAATGGGGATAATACTTCCTATTCATGAGTCGTCTTACACACAAGTCGTGCACGACGCACGGCACGTGACTACTACGGCTAACCTTTTCTTCCCGTTCCCCGTGTGTGGCCCAGTGACGCCCAGAGCCATCGGTGACCTTCAACCTTCTCCCTGGCAGTCTCCGTGGGGCCGTTTGCAGACGCTGTTAGCTGATGACTTAACTCCCCAAGGAAATGGCTGTCTGCTCAGCCACGTTTTAAGAATATAAATACCACCATCGGCAAGATTCAAAGGCCAGGCCGGGTAATGACTACCCCTCACGGGCCCTCGGTGTAAGACAGGTCTCAGCTTGCTACTCAGGGCGTGGAGCTGCTCTTTGGTCTCGCGAGGAGCATTTCAGCCGAGCTCCAGGCATAAGCGGCACCTGGGGACTCCGCTAGGTGTCTTCTCGGCGCCCAGGTTCAGCGCCCTTAAAGCAGAAACGGGACACCGTCAGTCAACAGACGTGGGCCGGAGACCACGAGGCAGCCCCATCACCAAGCCAACCCGTGAACCCAGCCCAAACCGTCCCTGCAGATGCCGCTGGGTTGTGACGAGCCTCTTCCACTCACAGAGCCGTCTTCAAGCTGCCCATTTGTGTCACGTGCTTAACGCTGCTTGTTCCTGAGGCCGCACCCCGGCCCATGTGCTTGCGTAACCGGGGATTTTCTTCGAACGACACGGAACTCATGCCAAGGCGTCCCAGAAGCCACGGAATATAGCGCTGTGACCCGAGCGTGGGCTCTGGAACCTGTCCTTCCATAAGGAATGGGATCTGAAGCACCTTGCCTGCATCTGGCTTTTTCTTTTCTTTCTTTTTTTTTTTTTAAGCACAATGCAATGCAGAGCCGAGTTTTTTGTGCGTTTGTCCCATATTAAATGCAGACTCGCTGAGCACAGGGTGGGTGTTGTTTTGCTCTGTCAGCTTATGAGCTTGCTTAGTTTCCCAGTCTGCTAAGTCGGGATCATAGTGGTTCCCGCTTAGTAGGGCTGCTGTAAGGATTAGTAACGGCTGTCTTTGCTGAGCCCACACCCCGCACGGAGCACCTTTTAAGTGAGCTGCACGCATTACCTTATTTAATCTGGACAACGTCCCGGTGAGATAGGTACTAACATCATCCCCAGACGGGGGGGATTTACAGATGAGGAAATTGACCCAGAGGGGCCTGAGCAACCTGCCCAAGGGCAGGGATGTACCGGGAACTGGGGCCAGAATTGAACCCAGACGGAAGGACCGCAGAGCCCCGCTCGCTGACTGCCCCGGCGCCCCCCCCCCCCCCCCCCCCCCCCCCCGTTCAACACGGTCACGGGCGTGCAACACGTATACAGCACAGCGCCTCACCCAGCCGTCCCCAACTCGTCACAGTTGACCTCGGTGCCCCACGTGCACCACGGGACTGTCACCGATTCGCATTTAGTGAGTGGCTCCATGCAATTGATCCCCAAGTACCGGTTGAGTTCCTGCACTGCCCGGGGGTACAGTTCTCGACACAGAGGGCGGAGCACCCATCAGGTTTGCATCTGTCCCGATGCTGCCATCGCGGTGGGAGGAAACCGCAGCAAACCGGAAGTCAGAGGCACGATCAGATGGGACCTAATGCCAACTGGCGGTAGGAAGAAAAAAACGAACCAACAGCCCGAAGGACGGGAGAAAGACAGGAGCTGAAAAGGGAATGACTTCTGGTTTGCTTGAAAAAGTGGACTCTCTAGAAGGAGAGGCACAGTGAGGACATTTCCAGAGGGAATGTATCTGTGACTTGGTCACACTCTTGGTCAAATTCAGTGCCATCTCGTAGCAGGGAAAGTTACACGAGGGGGCTTGAAATGGCGATAGAGAGAGAGAAAGAGACGGTTGATGGGGTTGACCCAGGAGGCAGAATCCTTAGACCACACCTGCTCGCTCTGGCTTTCACGGCCTAAGGCACCACGTGAGGACGGGGGCCCCCAGCCCCCAGCCGCCCACCTGGAATCCTGTATTCCGCCTACTCTTGAGTCGACAAACATCGGCACAACCCAAAATATGATGTCATCCATCTGTGACTAGCACAGAAGAAGCTAGACCCCCAAGACGGGATGTCCGAGGGGGCCAAAATGCAGACGTGCCCCTCCCCACCACAAGCCACAGCGGCTGGACGCAGCGAGAAAGTCAACACAGGGATTTACAAGCACACAACAAAACAGACATTTGCCTGATGGCAAATCGTGCAGGGAAGGGTGGGTATCTTGGAGCTGCAGATAACCAGATAAGGAGAAAAAGAAAACAGATCTGTGTGCAATTATCTCCCACACTGAGTCATAAGGCACACGAGCCGCGTCCTGCAGGATGCTGTCACCCGCACCCGCGCCCGCGGGCCGCGGCGCCGTGGCTGATGGGACCCAGCGGCCGCCTCCCGGCTTCTCTCCCTTCGCTGCAGCCCCGAGGGAGCTCGGAGGCGATGTTACTAGCGTCCGGGTCTAGCGCTCCAGAGGGAACCGGCCCTCCAGGTTGACGCTGGCCGAGGAAACCCACAGAGAGCCGGGGATCATGTTCAAGAGCAAACAGAAACGCTTTCTGACACAGATTCCGCCCAGTCTGTGGGATTCCCTGAAGCAGGAGATGTCAAGGGATCAGAGAAGACCGCCAGGGCCCCCTCCCCACAGGGGGAGGGGCTGCGACGTCCCAGCGACTGAGGTCCCCAAGCTGACCCTACGAGTCCCCTCAGGAGAAGAAGGGAAGTGACAGGAACGTGGGAGGGAAGCCCGGAGTGATCAGCAATTATGAAAACTCCCCCGGCGATGCTGGATTTGGCCTAAGAACAGCCTCCTCCTCGCACAGCCGGCCCCGAAGAGCGAGGGACAAGTGTCAGCTGCCGTGGCCGAGTCCCCGATGACACATCGTGTTTGTCCTCTGCCTCTAGCAGCTGAGTACGTGGCTTGCTTGGCCATCCCCAAAAGAAACCCATCTCGACAAGAACATTCTAGTTCTATTAGCAAGGCAGGCGAGCCAGGGTTTTTTGGCTCTGCCCGCCTCCCCGGGGAGCGCCTCGGGACCAAGCAGACACAGGGCGGAGGCGAGACACGAGTGGAAGCTCTGAGCTGGGGACGTCCAGGAGTGGAGGGCGAGGTCCCTGTGCAGGGCTCGCGGGTCCTACAGGAGTGCCTCCACCGGGGACGGGACCGGGCAGGGCAGTCTCGCGCTGGAGCTCGGGACGCAGGCCTGGTTCGAGCCCCAGCTCCAGTGCGTTCTTGCTGGGGGCCTGGGGCAAGTTCCTCACCCTCTCTGTGCCTCAGCTTCCTGGTGTGTAAGATGAAGATTATCAGCCAGCGCCTCCGATGCCCCCGTACGGGGACGGGGACGGAGCGGAGCGCCAACCTCGCGTGCGAACTGGAGCCTTGAACGTGGCCCGTGCTCCGTGAGGGCCTCTGACTTACCCTCGTGTCATCGCGGTGGCGATGTGGAAGGGCTTCGAGTTCCAGCCACGTGGGGCTGTCGCGTATCCGACACCACAGGACGGGGGACTCTGGCTCGGAGCTTCACAAGCCTCCTCGCCTCACTTAATTCTCGAAGTGGGTCTGCGACACGGGGACCGTTCCGTAGGCGAGAGTACGTCGACAAGAGGGCCCAGGGCAGTCGATTGAAGGTGGATCAAACAGGGGGCCTGGGTGGCTCAGTCGGTTGAGCATCTGACTCTTGATTTCGGCTCAGCCCACGATCTCACTGTTCGTGGGACTGAGCCCCGTGTCGGGCCCTGTGCTGACAGCGAGAAGCCTGCTTGGGATGCCCTGTCTCCCTCTCTCTCTGCCTCTTCCGCAATCACACGCTCTCTCTTGCTCTCTCTCTCTCTCTCAAAAACAAACATTAAAAGACTACCTACGTAGAAGTGGATCAAACAATGAGGAAGTGGCTTTTTCTCGCCGAATGTGACGGCCGCTGGTAGGCGGTCCCACCCGGCACCAGCGTCCCTGGGAACTCTTCCAGGGTCCGGGCTCTTTTTGCTCTCCCCCATCGACCGCAGGTGGGGCTGTCCCCTCGCGGTCACAAGATGCTGCTGCAACTCTAGGCGTCACACACAGATGTGACAACTTCCTTCAGGGAGCTGGGTGGGTGGTTCTTAAAGTCTTCATTGCTGCTGTTTTGGGCAACTCTTGATTCGCTGCTGAATACAAGCAGCGCAAGCGGGGCTTGGAGGTCTGACCGTGGTCCCCTCGGAAGGGCACCGCCAGGCTCCCCTCGCTCGCAGGCCGGTGCTGAGCCCACTGGCGCTTCGTCCGCGTGGGGTGCGGCCGTCCCCCGTGGCCCGAGGGGAGTCGGCCCCTCGTCCCTGCCTCCCACGCCGCATGTCCCGACTACCTCGAAAACCACACCCACACGCTTTGGCGCGGTCGTAAGCCGCGCGTGTGGAGGTGGTGCCGGCACCCGGACAACCCCTTGAACTAAACGGTCCCAACGCCGCTTGGCGTCCACACACGGTCCTGTCACTCAGGTCTCTTTGCCCGTGCCAGCTCTTCTATGGAGCAAGTGGGTTTCATTACGAAACGCTGCCAGGAAGTCAGACCTTCTCAGTTAGCTCATTAGCATGTGGTCCAGACAAGGTAGATTCTGGAAAGAGAGCAGCAGGGCGGCAGGCCGAGGAGAGCAGTCACCACATCTGGGTGGACAACCTCGCAGGTGATGGCCCCACAACCACGAGCCTTCCGGTGACCAACGGCTTCCGTTGCTGCTGCGTCGGATAAGGGGTGGATGGGGCATCTCGTTGAACAGATTCATTCAAGGGGCGCCTGGGTTGCCCAGTCGGTTGGGCATCCGACGCTTAAGTCCGGCTCAGGTCATGATCTCACGGTTCGTGGGTTCGAGCCCCGCGTCGGGCTCTGCGCTGACGGTGCGGAACCTGCTTGGGATTCCGCCTTTCCTTCTCTCTCTGCCCCTCCCCTGTCCTTTCTCTCTTTCTCAAAAATAAATAAATAAACATGAAAACAGATGAATAAGTAAATAAAAGATCCATTCGAGATGCGGCAGATGGGAGCAGAAACAAGAAAACCTCCCTCAGAGTAGCCCAGCCTCCCAGATGCAGACACAGTTCACTCCAGGTCTGGGGGCTCCTCGCAGAGGCTCTGTGGCTGGAATGCCTGGGTCCTCACCAACTTCTGCCGCTTATTAGCTGTGTGACCTCGGGCAAATTATCAATCTCTCTGGGCCTCAGTTTCTCTATCTGTAAGATGGACGTGGCTACCTACCTACCTCATAGGCTGTTGAAGGATTAAATGAGATGATGCATCCAAAGGGTTGAGAACAGGTCCTGGCACAGGGTGAGCACTCGGCAAACGTTAACCGTCGTTATTATTACTACTGCTTTCACTGTGAATATTAACATCATCATCTTTGAGTTGTGATGAGAATGTAGGTCAATATGACACAAACTCAGACTCTGGTCTGGCTGATGCCCCATCCTGGCAGATGAGACTCAGGGGCCTGCGTACCGTCACCTTGCGGGAAAGGCTTCCCGCCCTAATAAAGAGAGGTAGTTTTCAAGGTAGTTTCAATACCCAGGTCCTCACTGACTTGCATGATGTGAGGCTCACAACACTTTCCCATTTGCCCTCACTACAAAATAATCCCTACCTAAAAACAAAAAAAAACCCAAACAGGGGCGGCTGGGAGGTTCAGTCTGTTGAGCGCCCGACTCTTGATCTCGGCTCAGGTCGTGATTCCCGGGGTCGCGAGACTGAGCCCCGCGTCGCGCTCTGTGCTGAGTGGGGAGCCTGCTTGGGATTCTCTTCCTCTCCTTCCCTCTGTTCCCCCACCCCCCAGCTCACTCTCTCTCTCTTTCTCTCTGTGAAAAAAAGAAATAAAATAAACTGTTTAAACATTTCAGAAATGCATAATACAGAAGGCAAAAGTATAATCTACTGAGGACACACGCGGCTTTCCCCCCGAAGCGTACCCGGCTGGTACCCGTGCCCACCATCGGCCTCCCGGGTTTCCGCTGTGTGTCTGGAAAACGCTGGCCGAGTCCACCAAGTACCGGAGAATATTTGAGTGTTTGCAACGTTCTTGCTTTTGCAAACAGCGAGGCAATGAACGTGCCGACTCCTGCAGACGCCGAATGTTTTAGGACAGACGCTCGGTGCCACTACGAGGTCTCAGAAACCGGGATTCCTCCCGTGTATCGAACACTTCACGCTGTCGGTGCATTTTAGCCTCACAACCCCGTCCGGCAGCTACGATGGTCACCCCCACTCTACAGATGGGCAAACGGAGGCTCCTAGTCACAGTCTCACGCAGGTGAGCGGGGCCAGGAAGGAGCGGAGGGGGGGGTTCGCAAGCATGAAATGGGATGCGCCCCACTAAGCGCAGTACCCGGCGAGCGATAAAGACGAAGCCACTGCCACTGTGACCCTGCCTTCTTTCTGCACGTGCTCCCGCGGCCCCGTCCCCGCACACACAGGACATCCAGCTGGTGCGGTGACTCTCCACCCCGATCACACGGAGTGGGCCCAGCGGGACCTCTCAGAGGTCAGGAGGCTGGCTCTGCCCACTAACTTGCTGTGTGGCCTCGGGCAAGTGTCTTGACCCCTCTGAGCCTCAGTGTCCATGCGTGGAAAACGGGGGTCACGGCAGCCCTGCCTCCCCCTAGGCCCGAGATAGGGATGAAGGAGTCGACCCACGAACAGCACTCAGCATGGTGCCCACCCCCAGTAAGCATCCTTAGACATTAACTCTCCATCCTACTATTGATCGACTCGACTAAATGTTAATTGAGTGCCTGCTGTATACCAGGCAGTGTTCTAAGTGCTGCAGTATAGTAGCGAACAGAAGCAGACAGAGCCCGCCCTCCGGGGGCCTAGATTTTAGGGGGAGAAGGAAATAATAAGCAACTAGCTGTAGCCAACGGCACGTGGGGAGGGGCGCAGCAGAGAACCAGGGCACGGCGGGGGGGGGGGGGCACAGACACAGGGTGTCTCAGGAACAGGGTAACACGGAGCTGTTCCCCAAAAGTCTTCCAGACCCTCGTGACTTGCTTTGGCCAAAGACACGTGACAGGTGCCAGTTCTGGGAGGAACTGCAGAGCCGCTGCGTGACTTCCCACAGCTCCGGTGACCATGAAAATACAAACAGAGGCGCCTGGGTCAGCCTGGGGCTCTGAGTGACCAACAGCGCCCCCCAGGCCGTGACACGGGATGGGTAGTGTGTGTGAGAGGTGAACCTTCACCGCGCGCAGACTCGGAGTCTGGGGTTGCTAACTGCCACATAACTAAGCCTCATCCAAAGTCCTATGACTTAAGGGGGCAGAAGCTTAAAGGAAGTGAGGGAGCAAGGCGCAGGACAGTGTGTGGGAAGAGTGTTGCTGGGGGGGGGGGGGGGGGAGCAGCAGGTGCAAGGGCCCTGAGGCAGGAGCGAACTGGTGTATTTCCGGAACAGCCCAGGAGGCCCTGGAGGCTGGTGTAGCTGCAGCAGCGGAATGGGGTTGGGGGGCAGGGGGAGGGGCACCCATCACGTCCTCACAGGCCACTGTCAGGCCAAGCGCAGTGCATGCTGGTGTCTGGGCAGGGGAGGGTCTCCGAGCCAACCAGCACACCTGTCCTCCCAGCCCTGTTTCCAACACTGCGTTTAAAAAGCAGCAAGAGGGGCGCCTGGGTGGCGCAGTCGGGTAGGCGTCCGACTTCATCCAGGTCACGATCTCACGGTCCGTGAGTTCGAGCCCCGCGTCAGGCTCTGGGCTGATGGCTCGGAGCCTGGAGCCTGTTTCCGATTCTGTGTCTCCCTCTCTCTCTGCCCCTCCCCCGTTCATGCTCTGTCTCTCTCTGTCCCAAAAATAAATAAACGTTGAAAAAAAAAATTAAAAAAAAAAAAATAAAAAGCAGCAAGAGGAAGATACCGGTGTTGGCGCCCCTCCCCCCCCCCCCCCCCCCCGCCCCCCCTCGAGAGCAAAGGGCTGGGCGTCCTGTTGGACCGCCCCCACCCCAGGGCTCTCCCTCCCTGGCTGGGACCTTCCAGCTGGCCTCACGCTTGGCTCCGGGTCCTCGTTTGTTTGGAGCTTGGACAGACTTTCCGGGCTGCTCCTCTCGGCGTCTGTTTACGAAGACGACTCCGCCGCACGAGCCTCCCAGGGCCTCTGCGTCGGTCCAAGCATCTGTTCTGCCGAGTTTCTTTCTCTATTTATTTCCCCAGTAAACAACCGGGGCAAAGGCAGGCTGGTGTGGCGTTTCCACCTCCGCCCGCTGCCTGTGCCAGGATCTAATAGGATGCAGAGATAACGAGGGGGGAAGCGAGGGCCCCACGACCGGAGCGGGAGCGAACACAGGGTGGGCTGGAGTCTCCCTGCAGACGCCGTATCGCCCACGGCACCCGGGCCCCCGCGGCGCCTCCCCGCCTTTCGCTATCCACAGCACCCCAGTGACCCCCCGAAAGGCCCCAAAGGACCACCCCTCCCCTTTCTCAGTCCGGGGGCTTTCAAGGTAGCCCTGCAGGCCCCTGGCTCCCCCCCCCGCCCCCCCCCCCCCCAGCCCCACATCCAGGAACAGGTATGGGGCTGAGGCCTCCTCTCTGCAGTTCCTCTTCCCCCGCCCTTTGTGATTGGTTCTGCATCGGTCATGTGACCCAAGCTGCGCCTTTCCAGGTCATCCCAGGACTCTTAGGGGAGCCATGGGGAAAGGTGAGGTCTCTGACTGGATTGTTAAGGTGACAGGCTGCGACTCCCAACTGCTGGTGGTCCTCTCAGCCACCACGTGGGGAGGGCCTGCCAGAGAATGAAGGTGAGGCAGAAGACAAGGCAGAAGACAGCAAGGTAGAGGGAGGGAGGGAAAGACGCAGACTTCTGAAAGTAATCCTTGAGCTCCTGGATCCAGCCGTTCCTGAAGTCCCCGGATTTGGGGGTTAAGTAATTTGTGAGATTTCCCGTCACTCACAATCAACAGTGCCCCGGGGTGATCCGCAAACACACCTCGGTAGACAGATATAAGGAGGTAGGGGGTGGCGATGGAATGAAAACCGGGCAGGATGGAAAATGAGAGAAGGGCCAGGGGGAACAGAGGGCGAGGACGTCTGAGAGTTACGCACTTGGCGTGGTCTTCTGGGTCCCTCAGCACAAATGCAAAGTCCTCCCCGCGGCCGATGGCCCTGCAGGGTCTGGCCTGTCACCTCCTGGGCTTCACCCGGTGGTAGTTACGCGACCTCTATATACGTTTTCTGTGCCACGTGACGAACGACTCAAATTCAGGAGCTTAAAACAACACCTTTTTACGAGCTCACGGTTGCGTGGCTTGGAAGTGCGGCACAGCGTGGCTGGTCCTTCGCTCAGGCTGCAGGGAAGGTGTTGGCCAGCTGCACTCTCTTGGAGCTGAGGGTTCTCTTACAAGCTCATTCCTTAAAAGAAAAAAAAAAAAAGTTTAGTTACTTTGAGAGAGAGTGTGTAAGCTTGAGCAGGGAAGGGGTAAAGTGGGAGTCAGAATCCCAAGGAAGCTCCGAGCTGTCAGCACAGAGCCCGACACGGGGCTCAAACTCGTGAACGGTGAGATCATGGCCCGAGTCAAAATCAAAAGTCGGACGCTTAACCGACTGAGCCCCCCGGGCGCCCTACCAAGCTCATTCCTGTCATTGGCAGAATCTGTTCCTCGTGGTTGCAGGACTGCAGCCCCCATCTCCTTGGCGGCTTTCAGCCCCGGGGGAAGCTCCCAGCTCCCAGAGGCCACCATGTCACGGTCCCGTGTACCTCAGCCAGCCACAGCACATCAAATCCTCTCGGCTTCCAGGCCCTCTGACATTTCCTCCGGCCTCCAGCCTTTCTGCCTCCCAGGGGCTCCCCTGACGAGGTCAGATGTGCCCATCTTCCCTCTGTATCCCAAGGGCAACTGACTTGGGGCTTTAATTACAAACACAAAGTCCGCGCACGGCAGCACCTAGATTCATGTTTGGATGAATAAGCAGAGGGCGGGGATCTTGGGAGGCCAGCTGGAGGGTTCTCAAGCTCCTTAAACATCCCAACCGCGTTCTCCTTCGAAGCCCGAATGTGCTATCCCCTCCCCCCAAACAGCTCTCCTGGCCGGTGCCCGTGTGGCTCGCGACCCACTTCATCATGTTTCTGTACGAATGCTACCTCCTTGACGAGACTTCCTCGACCTCCCGACAGAAACAGCGCCCCTCTCCCTCTCCAGCTCCTTAACGCTGCTTTGTTTTTCTTCGCAGAGCTTACGTGACGGTACAGATTTATTCTCTCTCCCTCCCCCGCTGGACTGCCAGCCCTGGCGACAGGGACTTTATTTTGTTTGCAGAGCCTGGCACCGAGTAAATGCTCAATAAATATTTGCCGAATGAAAGGATGCACATGTTTCTTAGATTTCTTAATGGTCTTAGTCACCGCGAGGTCTCGCTCGTGTTTATCTGCCAGCGCCGGGCTCCACAGGAGGCCCAGTGAAGCGGAGGCAGGGAGCCCAGGCATCGGAGCCAGCCCGCCCGAGCTCCAAACTCGCGGGCCGGCCCTTCACCTCTCAAAGCTGGTTTCTTCATCTGCAGGATGGGGAGGAGATCAGCGTCTGCCTCACAGGGTGTCTGCAGGTGCTAAACAGTCCCAGGGAAGTGGCAGGCACCCAAATCAAAATCGTAAAGTCACACCTTTTCACACCCTCCGAAAGGCAAAAAGGAAAAAAGACAAGGACACGGACAAGGAGGGGAGTGACATCGGGGTGGTCACTTTAGAGATTCGTTTGGCAAAAGCCGGCAGAGGTGAGGACGTGCACGTCCCGCGTCCTGTTCAGAGACAAGCCCAGGAGCCCTTTACACGTTTGCAACCACGTCTACCAAGGTAGGAAACTTCTCTCAGTAAGGTCTCACAATACCGGCTTCAGACACGAGAGCGAGCGCTTTCCACAAACCGCCTCCTTTCGTCCGATTCCCACTTTACAGAGGAGAAAACGGAGGCTTAGCGAAGTGCACATCGCTTGCTCAAGACCACACATCTGCGAAGTGGCAAAGTTCCGACCTGCACCCTGGATGGTGAAGAGAGTGGAGGGGGTGAGGGGAGTGGGGCGAGGGGGCGCAGGAAGGGAAGAGGAGGAAGGAAATTGGCAGGGCAGGCAAAAATGACGGCACCTACCCATCTCCGAGAGTGCCCTCTTCTGCAAAATGCCGCACACGCACCGGCCACTTCAGTCCGAGGTCTGGACCCAAGAGCGATGCAAACATACATCCATGCGGAAACTTGTACGGGAATGTTCGTGGCGACGTCATTCCTAAAGGTGGAAACCACCTGAACGCCCACCAAGTAAGGAACGGGCAAACCAAAATGGTGCCCTCCATACAGTGGGACATTTACTTGGCCAGGAAGAAGAAAAAGCACAGACACACATAGACGAACTTTGAAAACACGCTGAGTGAAGGAAGCCAGTCACACAAGGCCCCTTGTTGTAGGATTGCATTTACGTGAATTGTCCAGAACACGCAGCTCCATAAAGACGGAAGGTTGCTGGGGGCAACGAGAGAGAAGTGACTGACGGGGGGTTTCTTGGGGGGCGGGTGGAGGGACACAAAAATGTTCTCCAAGTAGATCGGGACGATGGCTGCACAGCTCTGTGAACATACCCTGTGAACTTTGGGAGGGTGGATTTCATGCCGGCTGACTTACGTCTCAGGATAGCCGTTTTTTTAAATTTCTACAGATTTTAAAACGTTCTATGGATTTCTGGTTTTCTGCGTGTCGCTGAGGAAGAGGCACGGAAAACGGAAGTTTGGCAAATGCGGGTTACACGGGTTCAGTAAGACTTTTATGCACAGCCTTGCATTTGTGGACACACATGGAGGCACCCTTAATGGGGACGCGCTCGAATAACAGGTAATGTTTGTTGAGTGTCCACGATGTGCCAGGCATATACGAACTCATTTACACATATTAACAAATCAACCCACACGGACCCTGGGAGGTAGGTACTATTCTTAGTCTTATTTTAGAAGTGAAAAAAAACTGAAGCACAGAGAGGTTGAGACACTTACTCAAGATCACACAGCCTGAGCAGGTGGCAAGGCCAAGGTTTGAACCCAACCAATCTCGCTGTGGGATTCACGCCAGACTGCTATCTTGGTGGAGCATGCAGCGTTTCCAAAACATGTGTGACCATGGCTTTCTTTGATTGAAAAGCATCCCCAAGCCCGTGCCTTCTCTCCATCTTGGAGGACAACGTCCTGGTCCAGGAGAACCTCCCGCCTGCACAGATGCAATTCCTATCCCCGGTCTGGCTGCCTCCACCCTCACTCCCTGGGATCCATTCTCCCTTCTTGATTCAGTTTATGTCATTCCCTTGCTCTAAACCCTCTGATGACCTCCGCCTGCCTTTCCAGCAGGCTTTCTCAGCCTGGGCACTATTAACATCAGGGACAGGTTCATTCTCTGCTGTGGGGGCTGCCCTGTGCCCTGCAGGATGTTTAACGCCACCCTCTTCCCACCATACGCCAGTAGCAGCCCCCCCACCCCCCCAGGTTGTGACAGCCAAAGACACCTCCCAACATTGCCAAATGTCCCGTGGAAGCAAATTGCCCCAGTTGGAATCATTGCCTTATAGCAAAGTCCCAACTCCTCCTGCTGGCGGACAGGCCTCTGATGGTCTGGCCCTCGGCCCCTCCTCTCCACCACCTTCCTGTCCTTCTCACCCTCCACCAACATTGCCTTGCTCTCTGATCCCATCTGTCCCGAGGGGCTTGGCGTGTGCTGCTCCCCCCAGCCTGCGGCTGGCCCTTCCTCAGTATTCAGCTTCTCTGTGTTCACGTCTTCACTCTTTCCTGTCCAAACACTGGCATTTCTTTTCCAGGCAACACAGCATTATTGACTCTATGTCGTGTATTCGTTTTTCTCTTTATGATCTGTCTTCCCCATCAAAATACCAGCAACATGTGCGTGGCACTTGGTGATCGTGCTTTTTTTCTTTTTTTAACTTTTTTAAATGTTTATTTTTGAGAGAGGGAGACCGAGCGTGAGCAGGGGAGGGGCAGAGAGAGAGGGAGACACAGAATCCGAAGCAGGCTCCAGGCTCTGAGCTGTCAGCACAGGGCCTGACACGGGGCTCGAACTCACAAACCGTGAGATCCTGACCTGAGCTGAAGTCGGACTTGGACGCCCAACCGGCTGAGCCACCCAGGTGCCCCAGTGATCTTCCTCTTTGTCATCTTGGTGTCAAGAAGGGCCCTGGGCACCAGGGAGGCGCTTGTCTGCGTGTGTGTGATGATCCAGGTCAATACGTAAATCCGGAAGCCCTCTGGTATGGACTCGGGCGTAGTAAAGAGGGGGCTGGAGGAGAAAACACCTTAGGAGTTTTATCACCTTGGTTTTGGGCACTGAATGTGCCTTCTGGTCTTTGGTAAAAGGTCTCTTTCTGTCAAAACCAGTTGCCAAGAGGGCTTTAGAATGAAACACAAACAATAAAAGAAGAAAAAGGAGTGGCAGAGAGGGATGATGAGAACTACTTTAAAATTTTTTTTAAGTCCCCTTAAATCAAAGCAAGGCGCTGTTTAGTGTCAACTGATTTTTCCAATGAAGCTGAGACTAGATGCTGGAGGAGGGCTGGGAAACAGTTGTGGTGGGGTGCCTCTAGGCCATGGCTACAGCAATTCTCACACACACACACACACACACACACACACACACACACACACTAGTGGGTGGAGGGGAGTGATTAGCAGCCCAGTTGGGGTGTGAGGCAGAAAGAAATAAAAAGCAGAGAGGATGAGTCAGGCTGGGCCGTGGCCAGAAGCCACTCTGCGAGCTGGCAAGCCGGGAGGGAGCCAGGTTGCAGAGCCTTCCCTGCAAATCCATAGGACGCTTCCCTGAAGTGGAGGGAAACTGTGGCTGCAAAATCGCTCCCTGGATTTCCTCCTCTGGGTTGGTTTTCTGTGGAGGGATTCTGAACCCTGCAGGGTTTTTGCTGAGCGTGACTCTGCCTCCTGGGCTGGGCTTCTCCTTCTGTTAATGAGAGGCTCAGGCCAGCTCTGAGCTTCTCAACCTGGAAGCTCCAGCCATAGAGGGCCTAGGAGGTTATAGTGGACTGAAATATGGTGAAATATACACATTTCAAACTACCTATGATATATATAGGGAAGGAAGGAAGAAGGAAGGAAGGAAGGAAGGAAGGAAGGAAGGAAGGAAGGAAGGAA